>NC_135713.1:92676164-92976441 GCF_964656455.1 Halichoerus grypus
CCCAGGGGGCACCTCTGGCTCAGTCTGCTTTGGCTTGGGAGAGGCAGCTCCAAGTACTCTGCAGTCTTTCTGAGTTAAATCTTTAAATTAGCCCTTTATAGAGTGAAAATTCCACCTCCCCAACTCTGCTTCTCCTTTTCTTGATCTCTCTTCTCCTTCATTGGCTATGAAAACAATACATGAAGAATTGGGGATAGAGTATTTAGGAGCAGTTCCCTGCTACCATCACCCCCCTACCCCCCACCAAGCAAGTCCAACATTCCTCCAAAACATTCTTTTCATTCCATTCTTGGATCGTCTATAGCTTACAAAAGAACAAATGGCAATAGCAAAATCAAGGAAAAAAGGAATCCATGCGCAGGAATAATGTGTTGAATATAAGAAGTACCTGCCCCCATTGTTTGCCTTCCTGGTTTCAAGTACAAGAAATAAATAGGCAGGCTATTATGTTGAAATTTTTAATAGCCAGATAGCCAATCTCACATTCATGTCAAGTAAGTTCCAATCTGCTGAGTTCTACTGTCATTAGGAAAGTAAATAGTTAAAAAAAAAAATCAATGAAATTTATTAGGAAAAAAAAGCTAAATAAATATATTTTATTTTAAAAGTGGTATTATTGGCTTCTCAACTGCAGAACTATGGTACTTTAAAAGCCCACTCTCCACATGTTTCTTCAGGTTGTGTTTAAAGTCTTGAAAAATTTGTACATTTTTACCCATAATTCTATTTCTAGGAGCTCACTTAAAGAAAATAAAGAAATATATGTGCAAATATTTATGGACAAAGACATTCATTTTAGAATCATTTATAATAACCAAAAGTTGGAAACAAATGTCCAGCCTCAGAGTAGTGATTAAGCAGATGATGGTATATCACTAACATGGACTATTTAACACATATTAAATACTATATTTTTAATAAATATTTAAGGATACGAAGGAAAATTCATGGGTATACACAGTCATACACATGCACACACACCAGATGTGATTCTCTGACTGCTAGTAACAACAAAAGCCAATTTGAGATGGCTTAAGCATTGTGATGAAGGTGACATTGCAGTTCATTGGGGAAAGGGTGATTTTTTTAAAGATTTATTTATTTATTTTAGAGAGAGCGTGAGAGAGAGCAAGAGAGAGGGCATGGAGGGGAGGGGCAGAGGGAGAGGGAGAGAGAATCTGAAGCAGACTCCACGCTAAGCGCGGAGCCCATCTCAGGGCTCAATATCACGATCCTGAGATCACAACCAGAGCCGAAACCAAGAGTCAGAGACTCAACAAACTGCACCACCCAGGCACCCTGGGGTGATCTTTAATAATTGGGGCTAAATCAATTTTTATTTCCATGAGGGAAAAACTGCATTTTGAGCCCTACCTCATACTATACACAATAAATTAATTATATATATATTTTATATATATCTATATCTATATATATCTGTTCTATGTGTGTAGATCTGTGCACACACACACACACATATATATATATAAAACCTAACTATGAAAGCTAAAATAAAACAATAAAACTTTTAAAGAGAAACATGAAAATATCTCCATGACCATAGAGTAGGCAAAGCTTCTTTAAGTTGAGCACAAAAACTAACCATAAAGAAAAAAAAAATTGAATTCTACTAAAATAAAAAACTTCTATTTATCAAAAAATATCGTTAAAAGATTGAAAAATTAAGCTACAAAATGGAGAGAGGATGCTTGCAAAATATATATCCAACAAAAACCCCATATTCAGAATATATATAGAAATCCTACAAAAAGAAAAAAAGAGACAACACAGTAGAAAAATGGGTATAAGACTGGAACAGAAACTTAAAAAAAAAAAAAGATATCCAAATGGCCATTAAATATATATGAAGGTGTTCAACTTTTAAAACCATCAGGAAAATGCAAATGTAAACCACAATGTGGTACGATTATGCGCGCATCAGAATGGTTAAAATGAAATAGACAATACCAAGTGACAGCAAGGATATGAAGCAACTGGAACTGTCGTAGAGTGCTGGTTCGAGTATAAACTGGAACTTTTTATTCCAGAAGTAACTTTATACTTTGGAAACACTTTGGCAGTATCTACTGAAGCTGAGCATGCACATTCGCGGCTAGCAATTCTTTTCCTAGGTATTTCTCCAACAGAAAGTGTGTACATACTCACTAAAAGAGATGTACAGGGATACTCACAGTAGTATTATTTGTGATAGCCCCAATTTGGAAACAACTCAAATGTCCATCAGTAGCAGAATGAAGAAACAAATTATGGTATATTCATAAACTATATCACTATACAGTGAAGTGAATGAGCATACAACAGTATGGATAAATCTCACAAATATAATGTTGAGCCGAAGAAGCCAGAAGCAAAGAAAACATATACAGTGTGATTCCATTCACATACATTTCAAAACCAGGAAAAACTAATCTATGGTTACTTTCAGATACAGGTTACTTAAAGAAGTGGGAGTAACTGGGAGTCGCTTATGATAATGTTCTTTTTCTTGATATACATATATGACATGTCTATACATATATCAGGTTTGAAAAACATTTATCATGCTATAAACTTGTGATGCACTTTTCTGAATGTGTGTGATACCTCAAAAGAAAGCTATTTTAATGATTTAAAAGGATAGAGGTTTATTTAACTCAAGGAACAAAAGGTTCAGAGGTAAGCAGTAGAGAGCCAGAATGGTTTCTCATCAATGTCGTTGAGAAAGAATCCAGGCTTCTGGATACTCAGCATGCGGATTTTATCCTAAAGATGGCAAGTGGCCTGTGACACTTCTACACATTATATCTGCATTAGGGGAAGGCAAGAAGGCAAGGGGCCTGAAGCCAAAGAGCATACCAATGGGAGTCTAAGTCTGCAGAAATGCGAATACTTTTTTTTCCCTGTCATCATAATTTTCTACAGTTTCCAAAAGTTCCATAATCATATGTATTAATGTTTTTTTCAAAAGAGAGCTTGGCTAATTGGATGGGAATAAAGTAAAATCGTGTTCTGATTTTGACTTCAAGCCCCCTAAAGGTAATTCACAGGGTTTCCCGTGAGGCTGAATAATTGCAGAATCCCTGTTATGCCCATAAGGGCAAAAAGTAGCCCCACACTTATTCTTGGGAGGGGGCAGAACAGTATATTGCTCCTTGATTGTCATATTATATGGTGCATACAAAGACCTTGTGTGGGGGCCCCTCAAAGCTATTCTTTGGGAGCAGAGGTGTTTCTGACCTGAAATGACTTGGGGAAAATGGCAGCGTCCCACACAGCCAGGGTTTGGTGTGTAGGTGTCTGCTGCTGCTGTTCAACACTCAGATGCATAGTTTATCCATTTTCTGGAGCTCTGTAGGGTAGAACTTAGCTCAGAATAATTAAGGAGAAATGCAAATCGAGAAAGAAGCTCAGTTATAGTCTAATTCACTGAAAGAAGACAAAAGTAAAAAGCAGCATAAATTATAATTTCAAGAGTTGATTTCCTGAAAGATACTATGGATCACCATTTTTTTTCTTAAGAAAACCACCTTTGAAATGGGCTTGTGCTTTGAAGGTGTCCAGTGTATTCACCCTATCTGCATGATAATTCTTGTCCCTGAGGCTTCAATACTTCACTCACCTTCAGTCATCACTACCTGAGAAAACTTGCTTACCAACAAACTCCATCAGAGCCTCTGCTCCAAGGATGCAAATGTTTTCCTCCCTCTGCCTTATAATCCAAGAACCATTTGGAGATAGCCCTCAAATTTTCCAGTGAAGAGAATGGGAAGTTGATACATGGTGGTTCTGAATTATGAGAAGGGAAATTTGTTAAGGAACCAAAAACTCATATGATTTTCAGACTTCATTTTCAACAATATTTACTTACTGCCCACTTTGTATGAGGCCTTAAGCTAAAATGTGGGGTATTCAGAGAAGATCCTTCCCACAAGAGCCCTGCACAGCTCCCCCCCGCTTCCCTCCCACGCAACTATACTGATCTTTGAATCCCTCTAAGAGATCAGGCTATTTCTCATCTCCTCACCTCTACGCTACACCTGGAATACACTTCTCTTCCCTCCTCCTGCCCCAGACCCCACTCCCCTCCATCTGCCCAACTTTTACTCAATCGGTGGGTCTTGGTTTACGCATTTCTTCTAAGAAAGCCCACCTAAGTCCTCCCAAGGTCCTGTTTCTAAAATTTCATTTAGAACCTCCTTCTACTGAGTACACTCAAAAGGGCACAAGGAGACAAAACTAACACATGGGTTATGACTCTGTCTCGGGAATCTTGCTTGTGCACAACACTAGTGACATGCAGCTGACATCTATTCTTACTTGGTCACAGCAAACAGATATGTTCTCTCCCTACTCTGGGATCCCATGACTCTTCTGGCCTATGTGCTGATTACCGACACCTGTGTTCCTGTCTTGGCCTCCTTGAAAGTAGGGATTGCGTCTTACTCCTCTTGGTTCCCAGCAGGAATCCGCGTGGTGTCCTGACATGGCAGACGTTAAAAAATACAACTAAATTGAGTATAGTTAAATGTAATTACATTGAATGGACTCTAAATTAAGCTGGCCAGCAAGATTGTCCCATGAGGGAGTTTCTATTCGGTCTTCCTAGCTGGGTTTATAAAAGGTGATTAGATTTCATAGTGAATATGGAAATAATGCATACTTTCCCATGACACATCCATGGAAAACTCTAGGCCAAATAGTGAAGTTGGTGCCTTTAAAACCAAAGCATTTTTATAGAAAAGGAAATTTGGAAGTCAATCGAGTATCTACGGATAACAAACTAGCTTAAGATCCATCTTTCCAGCGGGACTGCAGTTGATTAAAATAGTGATGCAAATATGTCTGTTGATGTCAGAAGATGTTCATGACACAGCTTTAAGGGCTATGTAACAGCGATTTTATTTGCATTTAAAAAATATGTGTGTGTGTGTGTGTGTGTGTATCCAACGAAAAAGAGAAGAGCCTTGGAGGATATATACCAAAAGTTAAATTGCTTCTGAGTGGTGACATTAAGGATAATCTATCTTTTGTTCTAAATAATTTTCCTGGGTGTTTGCCATGAGTAAAAACCAGAAAATTTTAAACTTTCATTGGAGATACAATGGTCACAGTTAGAATGACTACATGCCACAGTGTGTGTGAGGACGTGGTGCTGTTCTGAGGGGTATAGTTACCTCTTTCACTGGAAGAGTCCCCGCGTTACAGCCGAATCAGTAACAGCTCAAGTTCTTGCGATGGTTATATGCCAGGCATTTTAGGAGCTTTACATAGATTCAATCACTTACATGTCACAACAACCTTTCCCTGCCTTCATTTTTCTTTATAGCACTTATCACTTTCTTTTTTTAAATTAATTTATTTTTTTAATTTAAATTCAATTAATTAACATATAATGTATTATTGGTCTCAGAGGTAGAGGTCAGTGCTTCATCAGTCTTACATAACACCCAGTGCTCATTACATCACATGCCCTCCTTCATGTCCATCACCCAGGTACCCCATCCCCCCACCCCCCTCCTCTCCAGCAAGCCTCAGTTTGTTTCCTATGATTACAAGTCTCTTACGGTTTGTCTACACTTACCACTTTCTGATACCCACACAGGTAGCTTACTTATCTCCTTTACTGTGTGTCGTTCCTCTCACTAGAATGCCAATGTGCAGAGCACAGCCGTGTTTGTTTTGATCACCGCTGGATCCCTGGCACCTACAGCAGTGCCCGGCACCTTAGTTAGTCCTTGAATGACTGTCTGAGCAAGCTCATGACAAAATAACTAGTACGATTCCTGTCTTACAAGGAGGACTCTGAAAGAGGCTAAACAATTTGACCAATTTGCTAGGAGGGAGCAGAGCCACGTCTCAAGCCAGATCTCCATGACTCCCGGATGTGTGCTCTGAACCATTCTTTCTCACCAGTGGCAACAAATCCTTGAATGAATGTCCTCCTCCTCCCACAGGCAGTCAATCCATGGGAGAGATAGTGAGATATCACATAAGAATTTCCAAGTGTCATTTCCTTCTGACTATTAAATTAGTAAGATCTTTACATAGTAGATAATGTTCTATCATCGGCATAGTCATCCTAACAGGCATGATATTTTTTGGATCAAAAGCAGGAGGAATAGGGCCTAAAAATCGAATTGAGTATTTACTAAATAAAGAAAAAAACTATACAGCCTGGGAAATGGTCTTAGAGCCACTTTTTTTTTTTTCATGTTAATGTAAGCAGTTGGACTGAATAACCCCCAGAGGACAAGGATTTCTCAGGGAAGCCCAGAGCTGATGGAGGGGAAACTACTTAAAGCAGCAAACCCAAATGCTGGGGTCCCTGGCTGGCCATGGCAGTTTAACAATGCTGGCCATTAAGATCATCCACGTAATTCGCCTTGGTTGCGGAACAATCTTTTGACTGTCACAGGGCTTCCTGGGTGAAAATATGCTAATTCTCCTCAGGGGCCTAGAGAGAGAATCCTCTAACCAGCAGCCCCCTTGATAATTTGATTTCTCACTATAAATTAAGCAATTGGTGTTCTAAATTATTAATAAGTCTTTTGTGGACTTGATTAATGGGAGTGAGTCCCTGTAGACCTAACAACTCTTGGGAGCTCTGACAAATGCAGTTTCTAGATCTTCAATGGGAAAGCAAGCCCTGAAGTGTAGGGACACTTCTAGCCACACACACACACATACACACACACACACACGCACACCAGTACACACACATGCTCACATATATACACACATACATATACACATTTGTACACACAATCGCACTTACGAAATATGGGCAACATAGAGACGCATACACAAACACACTCACATACACACATATATACACACCTACGAGGCCCCGTTTGGCCAGGCCGCCTCCTGAGATGACGTCACTATCTCCTCTTCCATGTCACTGAAAAATCATGCAGTTGAAAAGATATGAAACACTTTCCTCAAGTGTGCTTGTATTTCTCCATCTTTGCTGGTTGCCAACTTTTCATCAAGGGCAAGTGGACTCTGTTCAGCATAAAGTCAGCCCAGGTGTGATAGCAATTTCCCCCCACAGTTCTGTACTAGGTGGTCCTAATGGCGACCAGTCAGTGGGGGGCTGCTCCCCTGAAACAGGAAGTGTGCGGGGCCATAGGTTTCCTGGACAGAGCTAAGAAGGAGACAAAAAACACCTTTTTTTCTCTCCCACCTACACCAAGCCCTTCTCTGCAGGAGCTGAGAGCTGGCAAACGCCAGCTCAGGGGGCCTTCATGAAACATTCTGTTTAATGTTGAAAAACATAATACCCAAGCACATGAAAAGCCAATTCTTTGAGATTGTCTACTCTCCATACCTGTTCTTTCTTGTAAACTCACCCAGAATAAAACCTGACATCCTTACGTGGCTGGTAAGGCCATTATGGACTGGTCCCCAGCTCCTCTCTGACTGAATTCATAGCATTCTCTCCCCCTTGCTTATTCCACTCCAGCCTTCCTGGCCTCACTGGTCCTCTAACACTCCCGTACTGCTGCCCCAGGACCTTTACACTTGTTGTTCCTCTATGTGGAATACTCGTCCCCCAAGGATATCCACGTGGTTTGCCCCCTCACTTCCTTTAGGTCTTTACTCAAAGAGCATCTTATCAGAGATAGTCTCATCATATCTAAAATATATAGCAGCCCCTACCTCCTATTACTCTTTATTCTCTCTAAACTTTTTTCTCCTAGTTCTCATTCCCCACTGACTTACTATATATCTGCTTATTGTGCCTTCCTCCACTAGAATATAAGCTTCTTGAAAGCAGGGATTTTATCTGATTGGATGGCTGTCATTTCCCTAGGGCCTCGAGTGGTGCCCAGCCCATAGTAAGTATTCAATAAATATGTGTCGACTGAATTAATGAATGAATTGTGCTTCTCCTTCTCCATTTTCCTTTGTCCTCATTATTTTGCGCACTGCCTCTGAAGTTATAAAATCCTCAAAAAATATGTTGACTCTAGAAGGGTGTCATTCTTCCTGACATGCCTGGCATGCAGTAAAGTCCGCCAATGTGTCAGGGCAGTCCCACACGAGTCTGGGAGTTTCAGTTAGGCTGAGAAAGGACTTTCAGTCATTACCTAGTTCTACAGAAATCCACTAAAGGGAAGACACTAAGGGGATTCTAACCTTCTAAGCGGTAATGGCCAAATTCATCTTTAGGAGAGGAGTGTTCTTTGGTTTAGAGAATTGCTTTAATGGACCTTTTAGTTCTGCAAAGAGAGGTCTTAGAATCTGGGCAGGATGGAAGAGGCTGAGCTAAGAGGGCAAAAATTTTGCTCTCATTCTGTTCTAAAAGATGCCTATATTGGTAAGAGAGGTTTTTGTATTTTGAAATTTTCTAGTTTTGCTAGCTGACCTGAAAAAAAGAAAAGTTTGAGCAGAAGCTAGAAACTTAAAGAATATAGTAGAATAGAGAGGTTAATCTGTTCAATATGGCTGGAAGACTGAGCTGGAGAAGAGATCAGAAGGGGTTCCTAGCACTGCTGGATGCCACAGATTGAGCTGTATTTTGTTTCATGATCTATGAAGAAATTTCCCCCCCAAACCCCAAGTCCTGAGCAAAAGCTCTGTTACCCACTACCGCTGTCAGACCTGTGTTAGCACGGCCTTTAGGAATTGATGGAGCGCTGTGTCAATGTTTGGGGATGGTGATGACCAAATGGGACTAAGGAAGCATGAAGAAGTAGTGGGGAGGTGACTAGAGGTCATGAGTAGAATTCAGAAGCAGGTCAGAGATGTCAACCAGCAGAATGCAATCATCAACAGAAATTCTCAGAAATTTGGGATGGGAAGTAGAATTTCTTACAATCCATATGATATCAGTGTTGGATAGTGAAGGAAAAGGCACCCTGAAAGAATAGGGGATTTAGGGACTTTTGGGTCACCCTACCTCAGACTTGAATCTCAATGGTTATCTGCTCTTCAAACTTTACTTAACCATAGAAATCTTTTCATGAAATGAATTACTATATGGAACCCAATGTGTAAAACAGATTAAAATTGAGCTGCCATGATCCAATAGGATAGGGGTCAGAATTTATGCCCATTTGCCTTTCCCGTTGGATCCCACAATGGCCATCAGACCTCTCTGTGGAATCCCAGCATGTCAGGAACACAGTTTTAAAACTGTGCATCTAGAACCCAAAGCAAGAATGTGCTCTTTAATATTCCAGTTAGTTGATCATTTAGCCTGACTCTGAGTGCTCATTACTGCTGAGCAGCATGTTCCCGGGTCAACTATCATTGATGGGTGTTCTTCCATCTCTTCAACTGATTCCTCAACCCTGGGACTCCCCGCCAGTCCGTCCTAGTGTAAAAACCAAAGTAAGCCTAATTCCTCCCACAGAATGATTCTCCAAATCTTTGAAGACCTCTTACCTCCTTCCCTGATGATCTTTGCTCTGAGTTAAACATTCTTAACCCCCCATCTATTCTCAAGCCATTCTTTATAGTCCATATACTATTGGGGGATCTGAAATTATTGATATCAATTGCAAAAACAGACTCCACATAGAAAGGGAGTTCACTTAAGACCAAAAGAGGGGCACAAAGAGGGACACAACCATATACATTTTGAGGACAGTTAAAGTTAAATGAGAGGTGTTGAGCTCCTCCTTGGAAAACAGCCCAGAAAATGTGTCCCCTCCTGCATTGGGAAGGGGGCTGGAAATCAGTGTCCCCTTCATTCAACTCAGGGATGTCCCTGCGATCACTCTCTAGCACTCACCGTGTCAGGGACATGAGGGGATGACAGTGCCTCAGTGGCAGAGGCCTTCAGCCCTTACTATTATTGCTCTTGAAATACCCCCCAGCCAGCTGAGCTCAGGAACACAGGACAGTAAGTGCCTAGCATGGGCTCATTTCTGCTAGTTTTAATTGATCACATGCATATCCACAGAGCTACAGACCCTTAGACAATGTCATGGAATCTATTAGCTAAAAATAAGTGACTTTCTGTACCCATGGAGCCACCCATTGTTTGGGTGCAGAATTATCAGTCTGTCAGTATAATTTAGTAATCATCACTGGATTTATGATTTGCACTGGTTTGGGTAGAGCCGGCAGGAGTCAGGGAGGTGAATTTCAAAGGTTAGGGCTGGTTGTATAGCTAGAAAGTGCCTATGTGACCAGATCACTACCCCAACATCATCAGAAACAAACCCCGGGTTTCTGGTATTACAATGCCTCACCTGCACACTGGTGGTGGTTTGAGGTCTGGAGATGGTGTGCATACTTTGCAACCCAACAGTGGAGCATGAACAAGACTGCACTTGAGGCACCAGGACCCCTTCGATGCCTAACCTTCCTCTCTGCTGCTGTACTATATCCTTTGCCTGTGATGAAGCTCTTCTGTGAACATCAACTGTTGGAGTCCTGTGAGTTCTTCCAGCAATTGAACACTTGAAATAATTGATGGGTAATTAACACAATAAAGATGAGGAGTGACTTCCAATACAGGCCAGTCTGGGGCCTGAGGGATGCTTCGGATGGGAGAGTGTTAGTGTTTGGTGCTTAAAGCACATAATTTTGTAAGTGGATGTGATGAAGTATGATACTTCAGCTCTGTTGCCTTGTGGGGAAGCACCTCCTGAAAAACAGCAGGAACACATTCTGGTTTGCTTCCATAGAAAAATACTTCTACCTGTGACAGAGAACCTATCTGTCCAGGGTCGCCAGATGGGTATGCAAACAGAGAAGGACCATAGTATTAATCTTCATTTCTTCTTTTCCCCACAAACTCCTTTATTTTGACCCTATACTTCTCAGAGGAAGCACTGTGGTCTCATGTATTAAAGTCTTTTCTTCACAAACAAAATGTTACTGACTTTTTTGAGTCCTAATTAAGGTCACTGGTACTGAAGAAAGAATCAAAGGTAAACCCACGACAGCACCAACAACAAAATGGATGTCTGGGAAGGAAGTCAGTTCAGGAGGGAAGAAAACAGGTATGTATGAATGTATGCACGCATATGTTTATGTACATGTGTGGGAGAGAGAGTGTGTATGTATACACACACATATAATTTCCCCACATCACAAATATGTGGAAAAACCAACCTGTGATACAAAAATGAAACACCATTTGATTCTCCTGGCTGAGGATCTGAGCTACATCTAAATCCACACTCTGCCACCTGCTGGCTCTGAGTGTGAACTAGTTATTTAACTGCTCTGAGACTGGTTTCCTCATCTATAAAATGGCAACGATTTTTACTGTGCAAGATTCTGATGAAGATTAAGAGAGATCATGTATGTGCTACACATGTTGTTAAACTAATAAGCACCACTGACAGATTTCCAGAGAAGCAATTTTGACAAAATTTGCTGACTTCCTTTCCTCCCTCTGAGGGCTTGTGTTATGTGAAGAGGAAGGACAAGAAGAAGGAAAAATGGACTCAGGAGGAAAGAATTGCTTGAGGGTGTAAGGAAAAAGCATTAACTTCACTTTGCTTGTCTCCACAGGAACAGTTCCCTAGAAACCAATGAGGAAATCTATCAGTTGATGGATAAAGGCTGCTGAAACATGGATCTCCTGACCCCAGAGTCCTATCTTCCACCATGAACTTGCCATGGACTCCAAGATAGGAGGACCACTAAATGGGTTGGCCTGAGAGGATCTCTGGAGTGCCTTGTCTGGATGTTTTATAAACTACAGAGTGCTGTGACATTTCACATGGCTTATTTAATCTGTTGTTTGCAATTATCCCGAGAGAAAGCCACAACTAAAAAATCTGAGTTGCCCAAAGTTATCACCTAGAAAGAGCTGAATCCAGCTCCTTTCAAACTTAGTTCTAATTTTAACTTAGTTCTAATTCAACCTTAGTTCTTCCCATTATTGTGACTTTCCCCTTAATACCAGGGCTGCTTCCAACTTGATGGCAGATGCTGTTGGTACCCTGTCCCAATTACCCCCAACTCACCCCCAGGTCACTTGAGTGCACCAGCAGGTGCATTAGGCAGCTGTCCACTGACAACTCTGTGTCAGATGCCTTTCTTTCTCATTTCCTTTGTCTGAAGACTTTCTGAGGACCAGAGGTGTTTGCAAGGAACACAACCTGGAAAAGAGGGGGGTGGGAATTTAATGCCCCCTGGGGTTGGACAGAGTGGTTAAATGCCAGCCTCTGGCATGTTCTGAAAGGTTTCCAGGGTGCCCCCTGTACAAGTGAGCCCCAGTTGCTCACATGGCAATAACCCACTCATAAAACATGCCCGTTATTGGCTCTTCCCCCTTCCTGTCTTATTTTCCCCACTTCCTCCAGTGTGCTTTCCAGAATCACTTCCTGTGTAAACAACCAGCACTAAATCTCTATCTCCAGGTCTACTTTCGGAGGAACCCAAACCCAAATTCTAAAATTCATGTGGTTGCTACTACTGTTCCTGTTTTTAATTACATGACATCCTCACCGAAAAAGTAATAATGACCGTGGGTTGCTGATGACTCTGAATCTGAGGGCAACACTTTTGAGACTTGACAAAAGTGAAGATAACATTCTCAACAAAGTAAATTGTTCTCCCTATTTCACTAAGTATCTACCTTGCCAGTAGCTGTTCTCATTTTAAAGCAGAGTTGTGATAGCTTTGAAGGGGCTCTACCAAGGCAGTTACAGACCCGGTTTGGATCTTCTAGCTGTTAATCAATAGAAGTTAGAATAGACCTCCAAAGTAGGATATTATTTCTTGATTCATGAAAAGAAATAAATGAATTAATAATGCTAAAAAATCTATAAATAAGATCCAAGTATTTATATTCTAGAAAACAAGAGCAATCATCTCAAAATGCCTTCTAGATTTATCAACTTTGCACACATATTTTAGGAAGATTTCGAGAGATTTCAATATAGTATCTAAAAATGACCAACCATTTCACTTTGGCAAAGAGAGATTCCTAGCTTCCTATAGTTGACTGTAACTATGGGATAAAATGTTTGGGTTTTTAAAAGATACATATAAAAATCTTATGTGAAAATTAGTCGGAGCGCAAGCCACTCAAGTATAATGGTCATTTACTCTGCAGTGTGCCCCCGTCCAGAGACGCCAGGCTCATAAGTTATATATAATAAGTTCATATAACATGTTTTGTTTTATAGACTCTAAGCATTTATTTAACAAAATGGAAATTTCTAATACCTAGCACTTGTCTACATTTAAATTTCAGGGAAAAGAGACTCATGTTCTACAGTACATATTAATAAGATTTTTCTTATTACAAAAGAGTTTGTTGTCAACTTAGAACAGTTAAAATACCTTCTCTAGTGATTAGAAAACATCATCCTTTAGTGGAGTGAGGTGACCTCTCTTGTAGGGAAAAAGCCCATGATTCTTGTCAGAGATGTAGGACTAACACAGCTTTCCCCTCGCTCAGACCTGTCCATCCGAGGATGTCTTTTGCCACTACAACAGGTGGAAGACCACTTCTCTGCTTTGGTTCCCAAGTCAGGCATAAATCCTTTCAATTTAGGGAAGCACTCACACATATAGAAGGCAAAGGGCGGAGGCTGTTTTCCATCCCCTTTACTCACACGCTACCTAGAAAGTCAAGGTTTCCTTGGTGGTTTTGCTCACGTGCTGAGCGCTGTGCATGCAGCTACCATTAGTGTGAATGTGTGCGAGACGTTTTGAATAATACATAGCACCCGAGGGAAAGAACAACAGACCCCCGAAATGTGAATGATTGCTCTGGCAAACTCTGAAAGCCAATGATCACTTGTGCCTTGCAGAATCTGGGGGCTCAATCCCCAGGTGCAAAGTACATTTTCCAGGTTTCTCCAGGGCAAAGGCAGGGTGAACGCCCTCAGTGAACCTGTGCCTGATGATGAAGAGCAACTGTCCACTTTCAGCATTAATGAAGAGAAGCCTCTGGTTGTTGTAGTCCAGCAGAATGCCCACCCTGGCGGGACGCTCAGTCACATGGACGTCGCTCACTATGCCACTGTAGAAGAATGTGTATCTGAAATGAAGTAGAATGGGGAATTAAACACTGGAAATCTTGAAAGGCCACGGTGAAGAAAATCACTTGGAGATAACCAATTTTTCAGTGATTAATTTCACTTTATAATAATGAGCTGCCATAAATGTCCCAAATCCTTTAGCCAGATCCCTCCTAGATGCTAAAATGCATAGCTCATCCCAACAGACAAGCATTTTTAATAATTTTGCTCCTTCTACATTAGGAGGCGGTCCCAGAATAACCAGCATTTGCCTCCCTTGTGATTTTTCTCAACATTCTAATTCTTTCCCAGCTGCCCACATGTTTTAACTACCGCATTCATGGTGTGTCATTCTTTTGAATAAAACTCCTCTGAGGCTGCCATGTATCTTAAAAAGTACTGCAGCCTTGCCTTCCATAAAATGTATGAATTTTACAGCTTAAAAATTTATTAGTAACTTACATAAGGGCCTTTATGAAGTTCAAGAAAAAAATTTCATTATTTTTGCCCAACTTTATTCTTCGTAGAGGCTCCCCCTACCCTGAACCGACTTTCCTTTTCATCTTCTGAATGTTTTCTGCAGCCTTGCAACTCAGGGGGGTTGCCTGTCATTTCTCTTTTCAATTCAAATAAATTGAACTCAGCAAGTATTCATTGGGCGTATCTGTGAGTCCAGGACTTTGCTAGGCCCTCGGGGGGGGATATGAAGGACCACAGAGCACTGTCCTTGCCCTTGGGGAGCCCAGGCCCTCCTGACCAGAGAGGAAAATATTGTTGATCATTTAAACGTGGACTCGGGCTGAGGCTCCATCTCAGGGCACAGACTGGAAAAGTGTTCATAAACACATTTAATGGACCTGTGTGGTTGTGGAATTAATGTTTTGAGACCGGGCTGGGAAGGGGAAATTGCTGGAACAGAAGAACCTAAATTGCTCTGTGCAAAAAGTAATGTAAGTTTGGTGTTTTTTCCTGGCAGTCTGAGAAACAGAGGCTGGAGCCCTGAAAGCGGGGAAGGGGAGAAATGAGAGAGAGGAGATGAGGGAAAGGTCTGTGAGGATGGTGAGTCTGAAGGGTGAAAGCTCAGCAGCACTGGGGCTGATGGGGCCTTTAGACTCTGAACAAGTGAGTGACTCTGGTGTGGCTGAGAGAGCCGAGGACCTTGAAGGCCTATGATGTCTTCAAGGCCCAGAAGCTCGAGTGCAGGTGTGTTTAGGGAATGGCAAGTTGGCAGCTGTGCTGGGACAGGGCAGAGGTTCACGGGGATGGGAAAGTAAGCAAGGCTCGCACAATGACAAAGGCCCTTTCCGGTGTCGTGCTAATGAGGGGTCTGAAGGCCCAGAACACAAAGGCGGCCGCCTCGGGGAGCAGCAGTGTAGACGGGGCGCTTATGGAAGGCTTTGGTAGCAGAGGGGCTCATACTCAGCCAAAAGGAACAGGTCTGAACTGGACAGGTGGGAAAGAAGGAGGGAGAGATCCAGCCAGCAGGGGCAGTGGGAGAAATGACGAGGTGGCCAAATGAGCAAGGCCCTAGGTCATGGAGAACGTCACCATCTGCCTGATGGGTTCGGAGAGGACATGGAGGACATGACATGAATAGGTAAGTCAGGGGCCAGGATCTAGACCTGCCCTGTCCATCACAATTGCCGACTGGCCACATGTGGCCACTGACATTCAAATTAATTAAAATTAAATTAAATTCAGTGTCCAGTTCTTCCGTCCTACTAGCCACATTTCAAGTGTTCAATAGCCATCTGTAACACCATTTTTTTTTAAGATTTTATTTATTTATTTGAGAGACAGAGAGTGCAAGCGAGAGAGCACAAGCAAGGGGAGCAGCAACGGCAGAGGGAGAAGCAGACTTCCCACTGAGCAGGGAGCCCGATGCGGGGCTCGATCCCAGGACCCTGGGATCATGACCTGAGCCGAAGGCAGCCACTTAACCGACTGAGCCACCCAGGTGCCCCTGTGACACCATTTTTCTATCTTCACAGAATGTCTGATTGCACAGCACTGGTCTGGAAGGTTCGGAATGCCCAAACGAGCCATTTCCCCAGCCCTGCTTAGAAGGCCCCTGGTGCTCACAGGCCCAGCCCCAATCAGTCCCTGAGCCGATCCCCACCATGGAGGCCGAGGAGGGAGAGACATTCCTCGAAGCCTCGGCTCCACCAGGTCTGCAGGGCCTGGAATCTGCCCTGTCCTACGTCTGCCTCCATTTCCTATCCAGCACATTAGTTTCTTCTCCAATCTGCACTCTGGCCTGAAACCAAGCCTGTCTGCCTGGGGCCAGACTCCCTGCCCAGCTTTTGCCTGCCCCTTCCTGGGACTGCTGGTGTCTTTTCAAAGATCATTCAAAAGCCTGACTCTAGACACCTGTGTGACCCTGGAACTGCTGTCCTGGAGTCCCCAGGCCGAGGTGGGCCAACCCCCGTGAATGTCACTACTGGCCCAGACTGAGTCCAGACCCCTTTTAGCTCTGGTGGCTACTCCCCCCAGAGCTCTTCATCCCTCTTCCTGGTCACATTAGTCCTGGATTCCTCTCTTTACCATGGTCCCACCTGAATGTTGATATCACTGTTGATGTTTGTAGATTTTTGAGCAAAAAAGCAAGGGACGTGATGAAAATGATGTTCTAGAAAAATCTGCCAGTTGTGCCACACAGGATAGCATGGGTTGGGTGCAAACCTCCCCCTGGAGGATACAGGCATGGTGGCTGGGGTGGACCTGGTAGAGGAGGTGAGGAGGCTCTGAACAAGGGGAGAAAGTTTAGGAGTGGACAGGAAGAAGTCCAATCAATTCCTCAGACTCTCCATTTCTCCTTTCCAATTGTGACATCTTAAAGCTTGGATTCTATGCAAATAGAGTCAAGAGTAATACAGTTTGGTTTAAAATCATGAAGCCAGAAAAGTGAAACACAGAGGGGGGGTCTGCCACAGGGGTTCTTACAGTGCCTAAAGCCAGGGGTGCTCTATTTGAAACATGAAGTGAAGGCACTTGAGGCCTGACGTCTCTGTGCTGGGAGCACACCAATAGGCACACTCTTCCTCCCCGAATCCACGGGGCCTAGTCTGGGCCTGAAAGACCAAGCTTGTTGAACCTGTTGACAAGATATAATTCTGTTTTCTAGAGTCCAGGAATTTGTTACCAGAGGCTAGTCTTTGGTTTGGGGGTTTTAAAGGTCTAGGAAAATTTTTATGAAATCTGTATCTAGTTCTAGTTCTAATTCTAAATCTATTCATTATAAATTCTGGGGTTGAGAGATTTTCTACTCTGGGTAGGGGCTAGGTCCTTAAGCATTGCACAGCAATGAACATCAATTATCATAATTGCTCTGACTTGATGAAATGTGACTTTAAATAGCTCTGGGAGATAGTGTCCTTATGAACCATGTCAGAAAATTAAACTGTGTCAAGTAGGATGCAGGGAGAAATGTGCAGCCAGAGATATGCAAAATCCCAATCTGTGGGCCCTTTTCTGGGAACTTGTGAGCATCGAAGTCTTCCTTTTTAAAACATTACATTTGAATAATGCCTCATATTTTATGATACTTTACAATTTCAAGACTCTTCCCTGTACCTGTCTTTATGTGATCCTCACAACCCGAAAATGTAGCAGCCAGGTGTCACTGTGCCCTGACAAGATAGATGAGGTCTTTCAGGCATGCTCTAAGGGTTCACTGAACTTCCAGTGAATAGCCCATAGGAGGCTAGTCAAGGATGGGGCCAGGACTAAAGTCAGGTTTCTAAGAAAGCCCACCCTGTGAGCATATTCAGATCATCCCATGCTTGCCTTAGCTCTCTCAGACTAACATAGGTTATGGTTTCTTCACATTAACCAACTAAACAGTTAGCAACCTTTTTCTGTAAAGGGGCAGATAGTAAATATTTTAGGCTTTGGGGGTCCAAATTTGGTCTCTGTTACAACTAGTCAACTCCACCGTGGTAATGCAAAAGCAGCCACAGAAAATATGTAAACAAACGAGATGACTGCATTCCAATAAAACTATTAATACAAGCTTACAAAACAGGCAGTGGTCATATTTGGTCTGTGGGCTAGATTTTACCATTTCCTGATATAAACCAATGAGGGGAAGGTATTGGGGACCCACTTGTTTTCTCACTCTTGTTGACTCCTCTGTGGAGGGAGCTCTTTAGTATTACCCTTGTCCCCTCCCCATCCCAAGGTGAGTTTAGAAGGAAAACTTGCCCATGCGTGGCCTGGAGTTTCCTTCCTTTTCCCTATCTCTGGAGTATGAGCTTCCCGCTGAAGCACCTATCCTTCTTTGTTCTCCAGGGACCAACTCTGCCCTGCAGGGTGCCGAAGCTGGCCTGGCCTAGGGTCTGGGTGGGTACAAGTCTATTAATAGGGTTCAATATAAGAAACCTCCTTTCCCAAGGTGCCTGGGTGGCTCAGTCAATTAAGCTTTCGACTCCTGGTTTGGGCTCAGGTCATGATCTCAGGGTCATGGGATCGAGCCCCGCGTCAGGCTCCACACTCAGTTTGGAGTCTGCTCGGGATTCTCTCTCTCCCTCTCCCTCTGCCACAGCTTGAGGGTGCACACGCATGCACATGCTCACTCTCTCAAATAAAGAAATAAATCTTAAAAAAAAAAAGAAAGAAAGAAAGAAAAGAAACCTTTTTTCCCTCAGATATGAACCACACTCACTAAAACTGGCTTCCTCAGTAACTGGAGTAATAGTTAATCTTCCTATTGTTGAACTTTTGTTTTCTTTCTTTATTGGCTCAGACCTGGGCAGGGAAGTGGCATTCTATTTTGTTAGGTGCCTCAGAGACCTCTGCCTATGCAGCAACTCGTGACCCTTTGACCAAGAAGGGAGGGCAGGGCTCCAACGTACCTCTGCGGCCCAGAACAGTGCATGTACCACGAAGTCTCCCCTTGTCCCAGGGCACCAGCCTGCACCGCCGAGCGGGAACAGACGCCAAGTCGGTAAGCCGGGCAGTCCGTGACCGTGGCTTCCCAGTAGTGCTGGCCGCACGCAGGCAGCTCCTCGCCCAGCACTGACGGGATGCTGTGGACGAAGTGGATGCAGTTAAGCCTAGCACAGGAATCACCAGCTTTGCTCTCGTAAACACCGACATGCACAAGGTCGCGCACAGTTTAGGCAGGACTCTATCCTGGGAAACCGCTGGAATTTGACTAAAGACATCTGTTGTTCATTGTGCCCCCAACTTTGAGCTGACCACCCCAGAACTCCACAAACTCTCAAGCTGCATTTGGCGTATTACCACTGCCACGTACGACATGCATGTCTAGTGCACTGCATCTCTGGAGGGAGCTAAGAACCAGGAAATAACCAGAATAATTGCGGGAGAAAAAGAAAGGGCACCATCTCTGCTTTCAAGGAGAGTGAGGAAATATGAGGAAGGCAGGCGGGGTTCCAAGAGAGCATAACCTGCAAAGTTTTTTTTTCCAAAACCTGAAGATGGGGGGGGGGGGAGGAGGAGGAGGAGTCTCCAACATCTTCTTTAACAGTGAGTTCCCTCCCGTGTTTGCTGACCTTACTGGGCACAGAGACCGGATGAGGGGCAGCTCTTGAGCGCCAAGACAGCTGGGGAGGCCAGAGCAGAACGTAGAACTGACCAGGTGTGATGAGTGTGCTTGGTAGAAGCTGTGGTCAACAGTCTTGGGGACTCTGGCCTCCTCGGATTGTAGCAGGGTACCTGAGAGGTTGGTGAAAGGTCTCCTTTTGTCTCGCCTTAGCTATTTTTAGAACAGGCACTGGGAAATGAACCCAAGCACTCTGGACTGCGGATGGGTGACCTTGTTTGCATGTATTGCTCCCCTCTGCTTTGAAAAGGCTGAGACAGCAAGGAAGCGTTTTTAATTTAAGCAGTGTTAATACTCAGTCAGCACCCTCTCCTTTTTAACAGATGAGAAAATGATTAATGCAAAGGAATGTATTTCACTTTCTCATGTCTTTACCCAGTAACCTCCTTCCAAAGAGGTGGATACTGACAGCCCCTCGCTCCCTGAGCACGGCCTGGCTGCCTGATATTTATGAGCTAATTTTCGGATTACTAATAAATAAAATTCTATGAGATACATTACAGTTATCATCAGTTACTATCTATGAACTCTTACCAACTTCCAGTCTATTTCTTTTCTTTTCTGATTTTTTGAAATCACTTTTTTTACACTTTCCAAAGCCTTTCACCGACTTTCTCCCACGTGACTGTTCCGATGCTCAAAATGACCAGGAGAGATAGCTGGCAAATTGCAGAGCCGTCTCCCCACGGTGCCCTCAGCTTTCAGCTCTTTAATGCTCTTTTCTGTGGGAGCTACCGGGTGGGGAGGGACAAGAAAGTCTGAAAATCTGAAAGTCCTACGTGTGGCCAGAACCAGAAACTCAACAGAATGTCATTCTCCTCTGTTTCTTCTCGAGTGGTTGGACACAAAACCTGGTTTGCTATTGAAAATAAAAGAAGAATTAGCCTGGACTCCTTTTTCATTAAAGTAGAGATGGCACCTGAAAACAGCCGATGTTTTAAACAGAACCGTCTGTGCCTGTGTTTGCAATACAAATACGGACACTTTGCTCCGACTTAGGAACTACTGTCACTTTTTCCCTCGTGCTGAACCGCAATGGAACCGAATGGGTGTGCTCATGTTGATATTCGATGCCATACTCCCAGGCACGGCCATTAAACCAAGGATATGCTCAGGGGAGGCCACACCAGAAGGACACATGTCAGAAAACTCTACTGCTGAGGCACGAGGGGCCTCCCCCTACTTACTCTGTCAACCGTCTCCTCTCAGTGAAGCTGATCACTGTCCCATTTGCGGAAATCTGCAGAGCAGGATGAGCTGTGTCTCTCAACAGAAGAAATCGGGTGCCTGTCGCAGTGAAGAAAATAGGATTATAACATGACCACAATGGTAAGTGCTGTCCCTGGGTCAAGCACCACATTTCAGACCTTACTCTTCCTCTCCCCTGACCTCGAACTGCCCCTCCCAAGTGTTTTCAGATCCGCAGGCTGCAGATCTCATCCATGCTAAGGCGCGCGTGAGCGTCAGCGGCTGCTTACCTCGGGCCGGGGCTGCGGGTCACCTCCTGTACGAGAGCTCCCTCCCTCTGCTCTGCAAAGTACGCTCCTTGGACCCGCAGCACCTACATCCCCCGGAAACTAGCCTAGAAATGCAGAATCGCCAGCCCCGTCCCAGACCTACTGAACCTGAATCTGGTGTAAGCTAAAGGAGTGGTTCTAACAGTGGAAGGTGCGGGCACCATATTGGGACCAGGGGGGATATTTCTGGGAAGGCAGCTCTCATGTCTTCTCTCAGCAACGTCACAAACAAGGCCTGTGCACAAGTTTTGGCTGGTTAAGCAAATCACTTAATGTACCACCCTCAATCTTCTGCCATCTTTGGGTCTAGGATAAGATAAGAAAATGATCGCCTTGCCATTTCTCACTTCTTTTCACAATAATTGAGAACAGCCAAGCACTTTTTTTATTGGCATCATTTGGCAATTTTCTCCAAAATGTCACTGAACAGCTTTATCACTTCCTTAAGTTATTCATTCATTTATTCAACAAACATTAATTGGCACAAACCATGTGCTAAGCACCAAAAATAAACAGAAGAATAATACTGGAAGCTTGTTCATGGAGTTTACAGTGTAATAAAAGAAGAATATCCCCATCCCACTGTCCCTAACATACACTCAAAACATACCCACTAATTATAGCTCATTGTGAGCCAAACAAGAATCATCTGGGGAGATTAAAAACACATGTCAAAAACCATCTCCAGATGAATTAGATCAGGGTCTCCAGGAGTGGGGGCTGGGCACCAGTATTTTTTAAGTACCCTGTCTAATTGCTAATGGGTAGCCAAGGTTGAGAACCTCTTAAACCAGAAAAAGAAACATCTTGGTCTTTGACCCATCTTGGATCCTCATGCCAAAAACCTAGCACTGCCAAGAGGTTGAGGCTTTAAGAAGTGGCCTTCTAGAGTGGCCTTCTAGACGGAAGGAATGGAAAGGCTTGGAAGTAGTAGTGCGTGTGAAGGAGAAAGTACCTCTGGTGGAAATGAGAGCAGCTTCACTCTGCTCGCTCGCCCCAAAGGCGTTGATGGCTCTCACGTAGAAAAAGTAATTCTCATTGGGTTGGAGGTTAACTTTCAGCTGGAGTCCTTTAATTCCAGAGAATGATCTAAATACAAAAGAGAAATAACTTTAAATATAAGGTCACATGCTAAAATAACTCATCATATTTCAATCCTGTCATGAATGAACATCTTTTATTAACAACAAATAACTAATTTTCCCCTCTTGGCAACCACTGAGTTAGCAAGCCAGATTCTATAAAATGGTCCTGGTCTACTAAGACTACTTTGTCAAATCACTTCTACCTTTGTCAACTTTGTCAAATATATGCCTTCCAGAATGCTCTGTGAAATAAACCAAACCTTTTTTTAAATTCAGAAAACAGACTAATTTTGTGGTTAGTGAGTCTCTAAGAATACATTATTTTCTTTATCAACTTTTGCCTCCGAGGGCACTTCTGGATTAAGATGATGTTAAACCATCAATAATACAAAGGATGCTAATTATCTAATTAGAAGATCAGGAAGAGCAGAAAACTTAAGGTGAGTGATGATTTTGGACACAGCCATCATACAAAAGCCACTAAAGTTAAAGAAATAGAAGATCCCTAGAGAAGACTGTACCTTTTAAGGCGAGCTTAATCCCAGCAAGAAAACAGAGTTCTAATTGCCAAAGAAAATTTCCAAAGTTGCTATTTCTGAATCTCCCCTGTATATTAAAATAAAAGTACTGGTAGTAGTGTCTAATTGGCAGCGGCTTGTCACAGCCAAACCATTTAAACACATAGAGACTTGCTGCATTTGAAGATGGAGCTCTCTGAACTTGCCGGGGAACTGAAGTAGTCTTGTGCCTCTTTTCTATTCTCTTTAATCTGCTTGATATCATGGCCTAGAGCATTTATACAGATAAATTACTCAACTGCTCATTTTTTCAGCCTCCATTTGGAGAGGCTTTGGGCAGAGTTAGGAGGCAGGCTCCTTACTAATGAGAGAATTCCTAATATGAGTGCTTGTGCCTGGGCCCTGTTCCCGGGAGCTGTGCATGGGGTAACGGTCAGTGAGAACAACAGTACAACACCCTTCCTGTCCATTCTCAGAAGGATAGGGGTTTTTTAAATGTTTATTTGCTTATTTGTCTTCGTTTTTCTTTGCGTTTGTTACTAACAAATGTACTACAAAAGTGTCAGAATCAAAGATTTTCTTCAGGTCACTTCTACTTCTGTTGACTATTGCACTTCTCAGTACACTGCCTTAGAGAACACTATGGAAAATAAGAAAAAGGAAAAAAAAGCATCATGGAAAGGTTTTTAAAAGCAGAAAGGTCACAGTGCCCGCCCCCACCATGTCCAACCCAGTCTGTTCCTCGGAAAGAAGGGGGTAGGGGCGGGGACCAGACGGTGTCTGTTTGCGCATGCGCTATTTAGCGTCCTGAGTGAAAGAGGCGGCTGGAAACTCCTCCAACATTATTGGTTGTTATTTCAGAACCTACCACGGGACCAGGTCCTCCGCAAGTACTATCTTTAGCCGCGCCACAATCATTGAGCCACATGTTCGGTGACAACTAATTATGCTTCAGTTAGTTAATGAAAAACCATGTCCTTTGATTGAGAATGTAATTCCCAACTGATATCTAGAATATTATTCTGGGGTGGATGTATTGCTTATCTTATTTGAATTGATGACTGAAGAGATGGTTTGAATGTACATTCATTATAACAAGCAGTAAAATTTTTGTTTCCGTAAGCATACTAGCGCCTGAACTGAATTTATTTCATTCACCCATTAAACAAATGTCTATCAATCACTTATCACGTGTCCAGGCCCTATTACCCTGAAGTCTGGGGGTAGGGAGCGGGAGTGGCAAGACTAGGTGAGGAAATTTCAGCTCCAGAGAAGGGATATAACATGCTGGCTTCATTTTGTCACGATGAGGTTGTTAAATACCAAAAATACTGGTTTAGGGGTAAGTGTTTGCTTTTCAGTTTTATGAAGGGTGTCAAGGAAAGAATTCCATATATATGGTCAGCTGCATCCTATGTCTTATCACTCATTGAAAGAATAAAGGTTTATATGGTATTGAAGTCAGAATATGCGATCAGATCCTGCTTTCAGTGTATGAACAGGTCGTGCAGACTTGACAGATGTGCACAATACCCTCACTGAATCTGAAATAAAAGCACCAGGCATGAGAACGAAAGTAACATGAGATGTCCTAGAGTTTTATTGTTGACAGGTTGCCATCTTATGTTCCAGCACCAGGAACAAAGCAAAAAAGCTCACAAACCAATGGTTTACTTCCATGTCTTTTCACTGTCTCATCTCACTTGAATATCATAAAAGTCCTCATATTAGCTCTCCCTGCTTTTTAGCCAAATGAAAACTTTAAAAATTTTGGAATTTGGGGGCACCTGGGTGGCTCAGTCATTAGGCGTCTGCCTTCGGCTCCGGTTGTGATCCTGGGGTCCTGGGATGGAGCCCCACATCGGGCTCCTTGCTCAGCCAGGAGCCTGCTTCTCCCTCTCCCACTCCCCCTGCTTGTGTTCCCTCTCTAGCTGTCTCTCTCTGTGTCAAATAAATTAAAAAATCTTAAAAAAAAAAATTTGGAATTCGAAATCTGAAGAGGAGCACCCTTCCACAGATTATAATTTTTTTAATTTCGAAAACAAAAATGTCGTAACTGCACCTGAATCCACATACTGTACTCAAAGTATAGTTTGCAGTAGGATTAAGATTCAAAGAATATCCAAATTGAGGTAAGTGATGACACCTCAGATGGAACCACAGCAGGTTGTTGGTGCTTAGGTAAGAAGGGATGTTAGCCTCATCAGTAACATGACTGATCTGACTATGTTAGAAGGCTTAAGCCAAGAGTAAAATTCAAAAGACAGTAAGAAATGTGACCCAAACGGAGTCACTTTGGGTCATAGGTGTGGAATTCTCCCTACAAGTGCCACAGTGCATTGGAAAGAGATGGCTCTATGTGTGCAGTTTTCAGGAACACGAGGGCAAGGAAGCATCTAGAAACCCTGACTCAGCAGCAATTCGCTGATTGCCAGTGGAGCATAAGCATACCACAGAGTACAATCCCAGCACTCTGTGCCCAGCAGGCCTTTGAAAGACTCTCAACCTGCTTGTCTCTCCATTGGTAGGACAAAGGACATTTGTTAAACTCCAATGCTGTAAAGCAGAGAGAAACTATTTCAAGGAGTCCCACTGTCTCCTCAGAAATCCGAAATCATAAATGAGACCGTTCCCCTCTTCTGTTGTTTCAGAAGGCTAATGAGTGGAAGCCACTAGGAGGCAACGTCTGCCCAATATTATGAAGGCCTTTGTAGCTTGAGACCTTTCATTCTTTAGTTTTCGCAAGACACAACTGAAAAGTTTGACACAACTAACCATGCACAGTGGGGCAAGAATCATTTCACATGGGAATTGAAAAGGGTCTTTATGAAGTAAAAAACCATTAGGACCTAATGCTTAATGGGAAAATACTAATAGCGTTCCCGTAAGTTGGAGTTACAGACATGAAAAAGTCATAGGGCAAAAACTAATGATGTAATGTATGGTGATTAACATAACATAATAAAATAAAAAAAAAAAAGTCATAGGGGTGCCTGTGTGGCTCAGTCGGTTAAGCATCCGACTCTTGGTTTGAGCTCAGGTCACGGTCTCACGGTCGTGGGATGGAGCCCCGCCTCAGGCTCTGTGCTCTGTGCCCCGAGTCTGCTTCAGATTCTTTCTCCCTCTCCCTTTTCCCCTCCCCACTTGTGCTCTCTCTCTCAAATAAATAAATAAAATCTTAAAAAAAAAAAAAAGTCATGCAGGGGCAACCTAACCTACCAAAAATTCTAAATCATAAAGCTATGATAATGAAAACTGCATGGTACTGGGGCACAAATAGATGGATCAATAGAACAGATTACACATTCTAAAGGTCAGGAATAGAGCCAAACACAGGCTCTTGAGTGTATAATAATGGAAGTATTTCAAATCAGAAGGGAAAATGATGGGTTTTCTTAGTGGGACAGTTGGATAGCCATACTTAAAAAATAAAGTTGGATTACTAATTTCACACTTTCTACTGAAATAAATTTCAGATGATAAAAGATCTAGTTTTTAAAAATTAAATCATTGGATACTACAAAAAACATGAGAAAGAGGATTTTTAAATATGAGACAAAAATTAAAGCTATTTTAAAAAGAGATTGATAAATTCAACTAAATTAACATTTGAAAATATCCATGGCACATGCAGCATCACTCATCAGCAGAGAGATGCCAATCAAAACCATAGTGAGCTACCACTCACATCTGTTAGAACAGTTAGTATCAAAAAGATAAGAAATAACAAGTGTTGGTGAGGATGTGGAGAAAGGGGAACCCCCTTACACTTTTGGTGGGAATGCAAAATGGTGCAGCCACTGTAGAAAACAGTATGGAGTTTCCTCAAAAAATTAAAAACAGAGCAACCATATGATCTAGCAATTTCATTTCTGGGTATTTATCCAAAGAAAAATAAAAACACTAACTTGAAAAGATATCTGAACCCCCATGTTCACTGCAGCATTATTTACAATAGCCAAGATATATATAAACAATCTACGTGTCCACCAATGGATTACAGAAGATGTGAGATATATCTCTATACAGATCTAGCCCTAGATACAGATATACCTCATGCTGGAATAGTACTCAGCCATAAAAAGGAATGAGATCTTGCCATTTGTGACAACATGGATAGAGCTAGATGGTATAAAGTTAAGTGAAATGAGTCAAACAGAGAAAGACAAATTCTATATGATTTCACTTATATATGGAATCTAAAAAAAATGAGCAAACAAAGCAAAACAGAAACAGACTCATAAATACAGAGGACAATCTGATGGTTGCCAGGTTGGGGGGGGGATGGGTGAGATAGGGGAAGGGGATGAAAAGGTACAAACTTCTAGTTATAAAATAAATAAGATATGAGGATACAATGTACAGTATAGGGAATGTAGCTAATAGTATGTAATAACTTTGTATGCTAACAGATGATAGCTAGATTTATTATGATCACTTCATAAGGTATATAAATGTTGAATCACTATGTTATATACCTGAACCTAATATAATATTGTATGTCAGCTACACATCAATAAAAAAATATGCATGGCAAAAAATTTTCAATACAATTTGCAACTCATGTTGTAGATGAGGGCTAATGTTCTTTAAAAAACAAAGAGCTTCTACAAATCAATAAGAAAAAAACCTACAGTCCAACAGGAAAAAAATGGATACAGGAAATGAGCAGTTCACAGAAAGGAAGTACATGATTCTGAAACATATGAAATGATGTTCAACCTAATAATAGTAATGCACACTGAAATTATAATAAGAATCCATCTTCTACCTATCAAGTGTCAAAGATTAAAAGTTTTATCATACCCTGTGTAGGCAAGGAAGCACTCTTATATGCTGCTATCCTGTGTGTAACAACTACAGCCTCTATGGAAACAGTTTGGTAATATCTATCAAAATCCAAAATGTACATACATTTATCCAATCTATTTCTAGGACTTTATCTTACATATATCCTGGGACACGTGTGAAATGATATACAAGGTTTTTTCTGAAGCATTGTTTGTGATAGCAAGAAAATGGAAACAGCTTAAGTACCTTTCAATTGGTCAAATAAATCAAATTATATTTTTAAAGCAGAATATAATGGAATTGTTTTTAAAATTGAGGCAGTTCTAAATGCATTGGTTTAGGATACTCACCAAGAAATATTTTTAAATAAGAAAAGGAAGGTGGTAGGATATCTACAGGATGCTACCATTTGTTGAAAAAAAATATAGATGTTTGTATATGCACAGACTACCTGGAAGGATAAATATGAATCAGGTAATAGTAATTGCCTCCAGGGAGAAAAACTGAGTAGGTGACAGATAAATAGAAAGGAGACTTGACTTCCACTGTATCCCTTTTGTATCTTTGAATTTGTACCATATGTACATATTACCCAAAATCCAATTAAATAATTTACTTTTAGAGCTGTATTACAAGCTCAGGAGTTGGTTGAACGTGTTTGCAGAGCACACATTAATTTGAATTTTGTAAAGTAGCTTCTCTAGGAATTCGATACTTCGACAATTTGTGTGGGACGGAAGCAAGGAGTGTACATGGGCTTCAGGTCATCTGAGGGGCTGGTAACCCTGAGGGGTGACTGCCTCTGCACTGCCGTGTCTAATACCTAGATTTAAGCATGTTTTCTCCCCAGAGGAGGGGGGGCGGTGTGTGTACAAACAATATGGAGGAATCCAGTGCCATCACTCCTGGAAGCAGCCTACGGATGGTGCTGTCACTGCAGGGCACAACAGATGGCTAAATATGAATTGTTTGTTAAAAACACAGTGGGTTCTTGCTAGCATTCCTGTTGGCCGTACCCACATTCAGCCAAGCAGTCAACACCATTCAGTGAGAACTGTGAACAGAGTACACTGCTGGGCCAGTAAAGTAGCGTTCCCCAAACCTGCGAGGACACAATTAGACCTTCTGAATCAGAACCTCTTAAGGGGGCCTGTGAGTCTAAGATTTTACAAGCAGCCAGGTGATTTTTATGATCAGTTAGGAAACATACTCATAAGATGGGGGGCGGGGAGAGGTGGGCAGGGGAGGAATAGGAAAAAGAAGAAAAATCCATGTATGGCTATCCAACTGTCCCACTAAACGCAAGAACTAACTGTTGCTGTTGGAAGCCATTTTTAAAAGGCTTAACTACCTGTAAACATGGAACTTTGTGTTTTAAGATGAAACATTTTGGTTAAATCAGGATTAAGAAGAAGAAGATTCTTTACATATTGATTTTTGTTCTTAAAACTTGGTAAATAAAAATTTTTGAACAGGACTATTTTTCTTCTGATAAATGAGGATATTACGAGATTCGGTATTAACTAAACATCACTATTAGTTCATAATAGCATAGAAACACAAGGTTGAATGCTGCCAACCATGAGACTTAGGCTTTTCTGTAATTAGATCTCTCACAAAATCCAAGTGAGCCAAAGGATTCCAGCAGAATGATCCTGTATTTTTGTTTTCTCTGTAGTTCCCCTCCAGAGCCTGAATGATACCATATCTATTTCAGGCAGAGAATCCCAGGAGCCTAGTAACATCCACTCTGCTGGATTCTCCAAGATCTCCTTTACCACTCCAAGGCCACATATGTGGACAATTACTTGAGGTCCCCATAGAACTGCCTGCCCGGAATGGTGATTTAACTTTACGCTTTCAGATCCAGTTTAAAAATGATTACATCAGGAATGTTTTTGCGTCTTTTGTAAAACTGCTCTTAAAGACAATCACTATTATCTTGTTCAATAGCCCTTATATAAAGATCTACATGAAAAATTCATCTTAGAGCTGAATGTCAAGAAATATAATTGTCTCCTAGTGAAATGTTATGCTTCCTTTTTATAAAAAGATGAGTTATGTAATCTCTTTCTTTCTCCCTCTTGCTGTCTCCCCCTCTCTCCTGTTTTCACCTTAGCTACCAGGAAGTTCAGATTTAAATTTTCTGTTCCATTGAGCTACTGTTCTTAACCTGGCCTTTCTGATACAATCTCTTCACCCCTGCATGATCTGGCTCTTGTTCTTACAGGATTGTTTCTAGTGGTTCTATTATGTCTGGGTCTTTTAATGTGAACAACTTGAATACTTTTGGAAATTGACAGAACATAAGTTAGAAGTGAAGGAATAGCCTGGGTTTTCATTGACTGAAGTTTTACTACACAACCAGGAGGTATATAGGATTCTAAATGATCACAGTTAAATCAGATTCATTTGGGAAGAAAGATTTCATTTAGGAAAAGCTGAATGTCAAGATTACTGGGGCGGGGAGGGGTGGAAATCATCCCAGAGCTCGCTCTCCCAAAGGCTCCCTGCTGAGGGATATCACCTGGGTCAGGAAAACAATACCATAAAAAGATTGGTTATTAGCTCTTGAATACTCATGAATTTTGGCCCATTCATGCCAGCGATCCTCCTGTCACCCCGAAAAGCAAGCAAGGGGCAGGAATAACTGTCTCCTCTGTCCACAGGTTGGGAAGGTCAAATCATTTGCCATTGACCATTGGTCATCACCTATCTAGCTGAAAACTTAGTACAAAGTTTTTTTAAAAAGAAAGAAATGCTGGGATTCTTCATCTCCTGCTCAGGTACTAAGTTCATTAGAAAACTCGCCCTTATTTGTCCTTAATACGCAGACAGAGCTGCAGGTGTCCCCAGCTGGAAAACCCACCTGTGACAGACTTTTCTGTCCCTGCCCCACCACGTGTGGCCCTGAAAGCTGGAAGCAGGAAGAATGTGATCTTATGGGCCCAGCAACCAGAGCCCAGCCCACCCTGGGGATGCTTCTGGGGAAGGAGACCCAGAGAAGGTCTCCACACCCCTACAGCCTCAGCCAGGGAGGGGAGCAGGAAGTTCACAACCGACTACTTTTGTGGTGTATTGAGTCTCACAGATTTGTCATTCAGTACACAGCTTCTCTCTGCACAGCCCACACAGCTAATCCCTGTACTATATTTCTCTCAGTTTTCCCTCCTCCACCCACAGTTCTGCTGACTTCTCTCTACACAGGAGAGACAGAACAGCTGAGGAAACAGCCGAGCGGTGGAAAATTTTTGAAAGTGTTTTGAGCCCACCCAACCTGAGGAGAGCATTCAAAGAAAAACAGGAAAGGGTGAGTAGGAGCTCCCTCAGCCCCCACACACAAGCCGGGGATTGTCACTCCTGCCCACGCCCAATCCCAACAGGGGCCGACTGCTGGGACCCAGCCATGGTGCCCACACACAAAAATATGCAAATGTGCTTTCTGTGAGGATTATGGAATGGAGGCAATTGCTTGGTTATTTCAGATACCACGTCATGGAACTTGGGGGCTCAGTAGGCTCATTCCATTCAAACACTCACCATAAGAGTTCAACCAGCACCTTTGATCTTAAATTGGAATATTTAGAGGCCATCATACTGGGAGAATGAATGCAGGTCTGAAGATGACTGTGTTTCTGTTCTGGCAACCAAAATCAGATTCCCCAATCTAAAGGGTAATCAATGCCCTGAGTGTGTGTGTGTGTGTGTGTGTGTATGTGTGTGTGTGTGTTCCTATTATTCATTCTTTTCTCCATTCTTTTAATTTCCTTTCAATTTCTCTTCCTACTCCAGACTGGAGCCTTTAAGGCTGTCTGCCTTTTCAGGGTTTGAGGGTGAGAAAGAGATGTAAACTCTTTTAGTCCTCAGCTCTCCTCTACCAGTTAGACCAGAGATTTCAGCCAGTTAGACGATGTGAGAGTTGGCAAAACCAAAAGGAGTTTGGCTACTCCCCTCATTCGCCCCCCTCATTCATTCATTAAACAGACCTTTATTGAATATCTACACAGATAAGGTCCCCATCCTCACCCAGCCAGCCTAGCCACATCAAAAAGAAGTAATCTTTGATCACCCCTTAATCCCCAGCAGTGACCTCTGGATCAATTTTTGGATCTGGTTTAGCATAGGGTTTTTGGATAGAACCCAGAACCAATAAAAGGGTTATGCAACCAATGGCTAAACAAGATTATCAGTGCTGTTCTCTGTGAGTGATCCATTAACCAGTTTCCAGCCCACCGACCAGGCTGGTCCTATCTCCTACCCAAGCATCCAAGCACTAAAATTAACTCATTCACCATTCTTCCCTACTTTGTTAGCATGGTTATTTTGTTCCCATTTTGAATGAGATTATCCTTAAATCCAGCCTAACTTCTCTTATTGGTATCAGTATTATGTGTTCAGTGTTAATTGATATTAACCCATTCAGGTAACACATATTTATTGAGTAGCTACAATATGCCAGATACTGCCCCAGACACTGAGGCTGCAAATTTTCATTTGCAGTTGCACTCAGCCCACAAGTGAGTGGGATCAGACATCTCTTGGCTTGCTGTTCTTTCCAGGACACAGAATAACTCTAATTATGCACTGCTGTGCAAAAAAATCAAAGTGAACAATGTGGTTCTAATAGAATGGAACAGTAGGGATTATTTGCATTTGTTGACTAGAGGTGATAAAGTTTTAAGTTTCCTTGTTTATCAATTCTGTGTACAGTTGTTATGTTAGAGATAGAGCAACATAGATGATAGTTAAATAGTTAATAACGTTTTATAGAGTTTTGAACTATCCGACCCTGTAAGGAATGCTTTCAAGTTGGTTTTAAGAACCAGATAGTTGAAAGACTAAAGCGCATGGCCACTCCCAAAGAGCAGAATTTTCCTTCCTTCTGGAACTCTTAAATTGGAGAACCAAAAGAGATACAAATGAGTTTTGCGGCCCTGGGCCTCCGAGATTAAGGATGAATTATTCCAGTCCCCTGATGCTAACCTGGGGTATAAGACATTGAGCCTTTTATATTGATGAGGGATGGCTCTAATATGGTACAAGAGCAATAGACTTAGCAAATGAACAGGGCAATGATTTGTGGCCAACAAATTTGTGCTTGCTTCAAGAAATTAAATTTTTTGTCAGACTCGGCAGGGCTCCAGAGGCTGGAGAGTCACCCCTGGGTTGTGGATTAGACATACCATTCCAGCTCCTGGCACTGAGGAGTCTTTTAGCACCTAACTGGAAAACAGCTCCATCTCCAACACAGCTCCAAACTCTCCACAAGGCTCTGCATGTGGAATTTCCCTTCACTTTAAACTCGCTGGACTATATCCATTCACTAACAAAGGATCCTTGTATTGTTCTAGAACTACTAGGAACTCCTGCTTATCCAGCCTCTCAGATGATTTCCTTTAATGGGAAAAATTAAAAATGAACCCACTGGCAAAGTCTCAAATAGAATAAACTAATGACAAGCCTTATGTTTTAATTAGCTCAACTTTTGTCTTAATAAAATTAGTGGATGGCCATTTGTTTTTCTTACAAATGGAACTGTCATTGGTTCCTTTGGCTTTGATAGAAGGATTTGTTTGGAATGTATTTATCATTTTTGATACTAGATGAACATTTTGTTTGTTTTATTTTGAGGGTCCCAAGGTGATCAGGAAAAGGAAAAACACTGATCAACGAAGTTTTGAATAATGGTACTGCATTCTCTCTTTAAATCTATGATTTTCATGTGACAAAAGAAACTATGGAGACATAATAACTCCATGTTGTCAGGCTGTTGAAGTATGTTAACTCAGTCCATGTACTAACTCAGTCTACGTACTAACTCAAGGTTTAGGACTAATGGAGAGAATAAGACAGATCTGAGTTTGAATCCTAACTCCAAATTCTCATTCCATCATTTACCACCTTGGCCAAATTATTTAACCTCCTTGAATCTCATTTAATGGAGATCATCACCTCAGCTCCCTCCTAGGATTGTTGAGAGGGCTGAATGAGATTTAGCCCAGTTCCTGGCATGTTGAAGACCTTCAATGAATGACATTTGCCCGTCCATCCCCCCTTTCTCTTCTCCCTGTAGCCACGTTTATGAGGTGACATCACAATTCCCTTAGTGAGATGGCTACTGGGTCTCAGGTTTTCTAGATCTCTGCTGATTTAAGAATCCAACTGTGCTGATATTATTTATGCAAATGCCAGCCGGGGACGATACCATAACAAGGATGAGTCATTTCAGAGTACTCCTTAACAGTCTGATTTTGCTTCAGAAAGAACTGGGTTTTCCTCACTGCTGGTGGAGAACAGTGGGAGAGATTCTCAGGGACTCAGGCACTGCTGATACAGGATTCTCATGACACCAAGGGTTTTTGTCAAGAAGGCCCAGGAATCCCCTAAGTGACATTAAACAGGAATTAGCAGCCTGGACTTCGAAATCTGACAAAATGGGGTTTGAATCCTGATTGTTACTCACTCGCTCAGTACCCTCTCAAAATGTCTGTTTTCTCTCAGAGTTTCTATAAGAATTAAATAAGGCAATGTGCATAAAGCATTGAGGACAGTGACTGGCACATAGTAAATGCTCAATAAAAGTCAGTTATAATCTCTTCTGTCACTCTCTCCCTTTCTCCCTCCTTTCCTCCTCCTTCTCTCTCCTCTTCTCCCATCCCATCTTAGTCAGAGTTTACCACTCCTCTGTTTGCTAATTATTGAAGCCTGCCACCCAGCATTTGGCACGTTAACAGAGATGTTGTTTTTTGTACATTTACTATGTTCTCACTTCTGCTGAAATGCCTACATTCCACCCATACACTCAACATTAATTCATCCTTTGATCATTATTTTATGAAGCCTGTCTTCACATACTTGAAAGAAACTATAATTATTGCTCAGTCGAATGAAACCTCACATAACTAAATAAATAGTTGTTGATTGATCATGTAATCAAGAGCTTAAATAATACACTTTATTAAAAAGCTGTCTAATTTCACACCATTATTTCTAAGTTTTATATCCTACCAAAATAGTTTATCTCAGTAAACTTCATTTAAAAAAAAACTACAAATGTCTCTATTAAAATATGAGCATTAATAATAATGACCTGAATATGCATCATGGAATGTAAAGTTGCTCTGTTGCCATGGACGGAGGCTAAGAAATCACCCCCTCAGTAAATAAATCAACATTTACCAAATGCCCCCAGAATGTACAGCCCTTTATTGATAAATTTAAAGCTTTATAAGTTTAGTGAGAGAGTTTCCCATTTCTTTTTTTCCTGCAAAATCTCTTTAGATCCTTCATGCTCTTAGAGAGGCAGGTATGTCTCTGTAATAATATATATATAATTAGCTCCTTTGTATTACCAATACATCAAGGAGACCCAGATTTACTCTATATATAAGCTCACTATTAGTTTCCTGAGTTAGGTGTATCTATTCTGATATAACTACTATAAAGTGCTTGAAATATGCATAAATCCTGTCTAAGGATTCAAGTTAAATATACCTCAAAGAATGTTCCATATTATTAAAATTTGCATACATTTTTCTTACAAGGGAGTCATTATTCTGCATTGTAGCATGTGTTTTATTACAAACTTGGAGTTCATTGATGAATAGTGATGGAGTTGCAAATCAAGTCAACAGCTTCATTAGCTCAGCAAGATTTTAGGAAGCTCTTCTCCCCCTGTGAGCAGAAGCTCCGAGTTAGGTTAGGACCTTCAGCTGAGTTCCAGGCACCCTGGGCTCTCCCCGTGGAGAGGTGAGGTCTCCCGAGGAGAGGCTCCTTACCTGAGGCCCTCGGCCTCTGGAGAGTGCTGTCTACAGTACTCCAGAGTATAGGTCTCGGTAGCCTCTGGGTTGGCAGGCTGCCATCGGATGGTGGCCATGTTCCAACACACCGTACAGTCCTCGGCGCAGATTACAGGGCTGGAGGGGGCTGCAAGAGAGAACTGAATCAATTATGGAACATAATATGAACATCAGCCCTGCTTCCCTGGTACCCTGAGAAATGTGCTTAGGCATGACTTTATTTTAATTTTTGATTAAAAAATACATTCTTGGTTGAAAGCCCAAAAGATAGGAAAATTTAAAGAATGAAAAGTCTCCCTCCCACCTCTACCTTCCAAATTGCAGTTTTCACCCATCCCCAGAGAGCCTTTAATATTAGCTTCCTAGAAATCCCGCCAGTTTCTTTCTACATATACAAGCAAATGAAAAGGAAGATTCTTGTCTACCTCCCTTCACAAAAAAGTTAGCCATGATCTTGCCTTCAGTAGGTACTTAATAAATACTTGTTTCAGAAGGCAAGAAGAAAGGATAAAATGGTGGGAGTGAGTCATTTCTTCCTCTGAGGTAGTTACAATGATCTTCAAGGCAATGCAAACTTGGTTTATGCTGCACCTACTTCAGCTCCCTGTGAAAAGGCTCCACTGTGGGAATGCATTCCCAGTTGAATATCATTGCTGAAAACTCTTTTGGGGCTCCCAGCACCCATACGATGAAGCTTCTTACCTTGGCAAACATGGCCCCCAAACACTAGCCTTTCTTACTTCATGTCTTTCCTCTCCTTGTTTTTAAGTCAAAGAAGTAGTAACAAACTTCTTGTAGTGCCCTGCACACTCCATACTGTTTCTTACCTTGATGTCTCTGCTCATATGTTTTCTTCAAATGGAATACACTCCTTTAACTGATCCTTTAAAGGATTCCATTCAGGCATCAATTCTAAGAAGCCATTCCAGATCCTGCCCCTGCCCCGGCTCTCTCGGGTATCCCTGTGGAGTGTTCTCATAATAACTTGTAAATAACTAGATCATGGCCCCTACCACAGTTTTTTATGATCTTTTGTTTTTTATCTCTCCCACTTGACTGCAAGCTTCTTGAGAACAGGAACCTAGCTTTATTCGTCACTGAATACTCAGCACTGTACAACACCCAGCATACAATAGGTGCTTAATAAATGCTTATTAGTTGATCTTAGTAGTGTGCAAAGAATTGAATATTGCCTCCCAATAACATCTCTTTACCTGTTCTAAAAATTGCCCTTTCGCTGGGCAGGCTACATCCAGTGAAGTTCACGGCCATTACCCACACTTGATAGCATCGGTCAGGTTCCAAATCTTCAAAAATGCAGTAGCTTTCTTTCACTGTCAATCTGTATTCTTCTACCAAGTCTAGCATAAAACACAGTTATAAACTCTAGGGTGTCTTCCAAAGTTAATTGAAAATTATAGCTATTGGAAGAATTGCTCTACTATTTTCAGTGGAAAATTCAAACTGATAAACTGACAGATATCATTTTGTGATAGCTCTCACTTTAGAATCCATAAGAAAGTAACGGCATGGTAAAAAGAGATATTTAGAGTGATGCATTATTACTGTGAACGCTTACCAGAAAATAATAGCATATTAGTAACATTCTGGGCTTCATCTGCCACAATTAAAATAACTTATTTCAATAGCAAACACTAAAATTGCATAGTTTATGTTAGCTTAAATCTCTGTAGTACATTCTCAAAAAATTCTTAAGAAGCAATGCTAATATTTCAGGAGAGTATGTAATAAATATGGACAACCCCATTTTTTCTAAATTTATGATTTTATAAAATACCTTTCCAAATTAGTAAACAATTTTAGTACTCAGCATGATTTTCAAAGTTTCAAATCCTGGTTCCTTCTCATGAATTCCAGAATCCTTTCAACTAGAGAGTTCCACGATTTATAGAAATACTTGAATAACTTTGATAAGTCATAAACTGTTCTAAAAAATAACTTGTTCAAACAAGACATTTCCTAAAATTTCTTACGTTATTTTACTTTCAATATTTTAGTGGCATTCTTACTCGATACCATTATGAACATGTGCCCCTTTGGGCCAATCTGATTATCCTTACTGAAATTTTTTCTCCTTTACAAAGAATTATTTTCTTTTTTAAATTAGCCCGTGATCATTTTAGTTCTCCTCCATTATTTCTCTTGAAAGTCACATCTTCAAAACTCCTCCAGTTAAGAAGCCCAGATCATTTTCTTTTAAAGGAAATTTAGGAGCTCTTCAACTCAGTTTCTTTAATTGCATCTTTCCAACCCACTGAGCTATACTTTCTGGATGGAAAGTTTGGTTTAAAGAATCTCATAAGGACTTATACACTGAAAAACATTTCCCCCACATTGTAGAAACTGTGGCTGCAGTCTTCAGTGGAATCATGCCCTTCGGCTGAGTCCTGCTGCCCCAGCACTTCTTTCAACAATGCACACAATGTATGTTGGGGGAGACCCCACACACAGCATGGTATCCCAGTATAGATCACTGGATTAGCTAACTGACATCAGTAGATTTCAAGGTGTCGAATGAATGAGACACAGGACACGTTAAGTGTTTGGGGGCTGGGGGTGGGGAGGAGCTGAAGCGCTTCAAAGAAAACATTCCAGGCAATAAATTGGTGTTAAGAGGAGTCATGGAGAGCCACACAGTTCCATGACCTCTACAGCTAGATATCGAGGAGGAAGAAGCGTGCTATAACAAAACAAACAGAAACAAGCAAACCAAAACATAAGCTTTGGAGTCTCAAAAGTTTGTGCTTGAATCCTACCCCCATGATGTGTAAGTTGTGTGACCATGGGCAAATTACTTCATCTCCCATCAGTTTCCTTATCTGCACGTGGGGATAATAACACTCACCTTGTGTTGTGACAGATGTATGATCACATCGCCAGGAAAATAAGCAGTCCTTAATAAACAAACCTAGCCAACTTTACACTATGCCTATGGTTGCTTTTTTTTTTTTTTTTTTTTACTTTTTCCTAATTTAAATAAGTATCATATGACATCTCAAAAGCCGTAAATCTTGGTAACAGCGAACTATATTATAATTTGTTCCTCATGACAAATTGGGCTCCTGAGTTTTGTAATGCCATGTCCATCCTGTCACATGCTCATGGGGTTTCCAAAATATGTGGGTCTGTCTTCAACAAGCAATATAAAAATGCCAGCACAACAGTTCTGATTCATTAGGAAGTACAGACTCCAAGTGTTTGGCTTCTAGGTCTCATTAGAAGTCCTACTGAACAGAGAGATATTTACAGAGGCTCAACTAAATATGTGTCAGACATTCACCCTACTAATCACTTTCACTTCCATCTGCATATGAATTGGAGACACAGGGAGACTACACATACTGAGGCCCATGCCTTGAGAATTGTGAACACTGAATTAACCTTTATGGTTTGTTTGCAGCTTTTATCAAGGTGGATCTGAGAAACCGCCAGCCATGACATCCAATACTGCATTTGCATTAAAATTATTTTGGAGGGGGGCGCCTGGGTGGATCAGTTGGTTGGACGGCTGCCTTCGGCTCAGGTCATGATCCCAGAGTCCTGGGATCGAGCCCCGAGTCCGGCTTCCTGCTCAGCGGTGACCCTGCTTCTCCCTCTCCCTCTGCCTGCCGTTCTGCCTACTTGTGCTCTCTCTCTATCTCTCTGTCAAATAAATAAATAAAATCTTAAAAAAAAAATTATTTTGGAGGACACTGTCTTGTATACAGTTCATTTCTCTTCTGCAAATTGGTACATGTTATACTTTCTTTTAGACTCAAGCACTGATGGAGACTTGTTCTCCCTGAAGTGCTCCTTTCTGAAAATGAGAATCTCTTAGTAGCTCCTGTTATCCTGAGAGCTCAAAGCCAAATCTGAATCTCAATTACAATATTCATGTTGACCATTATGATATGTATGCATTTTCTTTTCCTTGATTCTGATTTCCAATTTCTGCTTATGTGTTTTATGTTTGCTTATATGGTTGTTGGTTTGTTGTTGTTTTTATATGTGCTATAAATGCTTTGTGGAATGAGTCATAATATGGATATCTTTAAATACTTCATATTAAGTTACAGAAATGTTGACATGCCTCTGTACTTGTGTTAGCAATCCTACCGTTTACTTCTTGGCCATCCTGTGGCTCCTCCATGCAGTAAACCTGGAATGAATCAATGACATCTTCTTTGTTCATGCTCCAGTAAACTGCAATTGTGGTGCTGGTGGCAGAATTTGCTTCCTGAGGTTCTAATCTAGGAGGCTGTGGAACTGGAATAAAAGCAAGACTGATTATCGCTAATGCTGTTTTTACTCATTGATTCTTTTTCATTATGCTAAAGTCACTTATGCTCGTTGAAAAAACTTCAAACAATACAGAAATACATGGAGTAAATGTGGAAGGGCTCCCTTGTTCTCAACAACACCCACCCAAGCATACTCGCTGGAGCCAACCACTGTGACATTTGAGTGTGTGTCCCTCCAAAATGTTTTTTATGCATTTGTATATACGTGCTTATAGACACAGAGAAATAAACATAGATCCCAAACTGTCATCACTTGATAATAATCTTCTGTAGTCCTATATTCAGAGTAACAAACTTATATAGAGGTGAGAGGATGCATCAAATGATTTGGTTTTCCTTCAAAATGAAAACTTGAGTTGCTTTGCTACATAACCACTGTTGTTTCCTTCTACATAAATAGGGTCTATATTCAGAACAGAGACAAATAAAACTCTTTCAGATCCAGTTGCTACATCATCAAAGCTGAAAAAAGACTGGTATGAATAAAAAATATCAAAACACACTTTCTGAAGTTACTATCCCATTTTCTCTTTCTAACGTGACTATACCAACACATTTTTTAAAAATTAAACAAAATATAAAAACTACATAAGAGAAAAAGTACCCTATTAACTGATGCAAAGGTAAGGGTTAGATATCTAATATAACTCTATTTTTCTGAATTTTAAATTCAGACAATATTCTCAAGTGTTTTCATAGAGATTTTTAAAGTTTATGCATATTGAACATTAATGGGATGTACAACGCCATAAATCAAGTTCTTATGCAACTCTCTTCCAAAATTTTTGAGATACAAAAGCATTGAACATATTTTACAAATTAGAGGAAAAGGTTATTCCTATAGTTGAAAAGATGTCATGCTTTTAAATTTGCTTTTGTGGTTATTTTTTCCAGTCAACATTTCCTGAGAGATAAGCTTACTGAAATACTATGGGCCAAATTTTATGAGATTACTTTATGAAAAGTCAACACCGAAGGAAAAGAAAACAAAGGTTAGTTCAACAAGAAGGTAAAAATAATAATAATAATAATAATAAATAGGTCTAAAGAATGAAACAAAAAGAGGCAAATTGAAAAGATTTGATAAAGAGATAAGGAGCTAAGGAAACACAGAGTTATGAAAAGCAGGATAAGAGAGTGGTCAAGTTCAGAGGCTTCAAAGCAGAGACACCAGTCTGAGGTTAAATGCCAGATCCCCCACTTAATAGCTGTGTTAGCTTAGCCTCAGTTTCCCCATCTTTGAAATGGGAAAACAATAATAATAATAATAATAATAATAATACCATTTCCTCCCAGGTTTGTTGTAAGCAGCATATGTACATTAAGTGCTTAGTAGATTGTCTGACACACAAACAGTGCTAAAGTTTCAAAAGGCAAAACAGCCTTGGCAGGAGCACAGAAAATGGAGAGAAGGCAGGAAGCCCGTGAAGATGGGAGTTGAACTGGGGATCCATCATCTGGTAAATCACAGAGGGACTGCAGAGGTAAGACATGCTGAGCAGGCTGCTCAATAACCTCAGAAGCTTGCCTGTCAGAGCACCTCCCCAACGAATGATAATGGTTCAGAGACCCTCACGCTGTCTTTAACTTTCTTATTTGTCTTCCCGGCAGGAAATCAGTGTCACATTCTAAAGGAGTCCATCCAGATAAATGTAGTTCAGTAAATTTTCATGGTGCCCAGGTTTACTGAAGAGCCAGGCAGAATACTTCAACTACTGTCAATCGTCTTTGAAACGGTGCCGAACTCCTTGAGGCATGAATGATGAAAATCTCCCTTTCTTTCTTCCTATGAATTTTACATTGAGCTATATCTGCTTTTAAAAATGGCAACATGTTTTCAAAAATCTCTCTCTCTCTTAGGTAGCTTAACAAACTTAAAAAAGTGATATTTACTCCCCCAACAAATCACCAAATTTTAAGAAAGAAGTGGTTGTAGGGAATTAAGCAAAGCATGTGGGCTAGGAATGATTTTGTACCTCATGTGCTCCTTCCCCCAAAATTCCCCCCAGTTAAAACATCTCTTTTCAAAAACAGGAAACATTTTTACTTTTCAAAGCATTCTAAAATTAAAAAGAGAATAAGAATATTCCATAGATGCAATCCAACGATAATGGCTAGATTTGCAGTTCCTGTGTGGCAGGATATCAGGGGCTCAGATTTCATATGTTAGCAACTCTGTTTACACTTCCATAGGAATAAACTTGCAAAGGAGTAATGCCAAAAAAATACAAAATGGGATTTTAAGGCTTCTTTATGGGAGGCTAAGGAATTGGGCAGAGAAATCACACCATGGATTCCCTCTACCTGACGGCATGTGCCCATAAAGAGCTGTCACACTCAGGTAAGCATCAGATCAACTTGGACTTCAGCACCTGTGTGGCCACATAGATTTCCACTCCATCTAGCTGTTCCCAGAAGAGCAGCATGATTCACAACAGCCAAAATGTGGAAGCAACCCAAGTAGATATCAGTGGGTGAACCGATAAGCAAATGCAGTATAGACATACAATAAGATATTATTCAGCCTTGAAAAGGGAGGGGGGGGAAACAAGAAAAGCAAAGGAAGGACATGTGACGCATGCCACCATGCATGAACCTTGAGGACATGACACTAAGTGAAATGAATCAGTCACAAAGAGACAAATACCGTATGACTCCACTTACAGGAGGGACGGAGAGTAGTTAAATTCATAGAGACAGCAAGTGGAATGGTGGTTGCCAGAGGCTGGGGAGCCAGGGGAATGGGGAGGTGTTGTTCAATAGGTACAGAGTTTCAGTTTTGCAGGATGAAAAGAATTTGGAAGATGGATACTGGTGATGGTTGTGCGAGAATGTGAATACACTTAATACTACTGAACTATACACCTCAAAGTGGTTAAGATGGTAAATTTTATGTTATGTGTATTTTACCACAAAAAAAAAAACAAAAAACAAGTCCCTAGGAGCCAAAGTCGAGGAAGCCTTGGGTGTTACTAATCTCTGGTTATCCCTTCTTTCAGGGCAAGGCACTCCGCCTCTCTGTGGTGGGGCAGTGGTTCAAGTGCAGAGACCCTGAAGCCGAACTGCTCCCCACCCCACCCCCCACACCGCCAAGTAGCTGTATATCTAGGGCAATACAGGAGACATTTTTCTGTTCCCTCTGTTTCCTCACCTGTCAAATGGGAATAATAACAAAACCTACCTCCTAGGCTTGTCGCAAGATTGGATCAAAAGATATGCTGCAGTGTCCCCAGTGCCTGGCGGCATGTGAGTGTGAAATAGATGCTAGGCGCTGTTCCGTGCCTCAGCAGAGAAGTCACATCCTTTCCTTAGAATTTCTGATTGGTTTAGGCAGTGATCGGATTAACTTTTCAGGTACCCAGTGAGGATTTTATATCTGAGAGGCGTCACCATCACCAGTCAAAAATGAACAAAAACTATTTAGCAGTAAGTCAACACCCCTGGGCTCCAATCCCATGAAGCAGCCATACCATGTGCAGCTTTGCCTCACAGAAATCAGTCTCCCTGTAAACGGCTCGGAACTCCCGGGAGTCCCAAGCACCCTCTTTCTGAACGAATCATTAACACTTTGTGACAATTTAACTCTGTGGCCTCTTAAATATATAAAATGTCCTCTCATTTTGCCTGTCAGATATTCAAAAGAATATCCTTCTAAATGAACAGCAGCATACAATGAATCCCTTAGAAGCGAACAACCTACTCTGTTAATCAGAATTTCTTAGTTTCCAATCACCTCTCGATTTAAAGACATTACAAAAAACACCCTTTGGTTTTAACACATTTATAGAGAAAATCCTTATGATAAATGACTGAATTTTTCACTTTCTATAAGGTTGGTGGGTTTTGGGGGTCTTTTTAAAAGACCCCCAAAAAAGCCTTTTACCAAACTAAAATTCTTCCTGCAGGAATGAAAATTAATTGTCAATGTAAAAATAGCAGCTGTCTTAAGGTGGTTTGGAAAGAATATAGTATCTTTTAAGGAAGATATCTGAGTATATTTTACAGTAAGTGAAACTTCATAACTTCACTGAAACACAGCAGCTTTGAGAAATCTAAATAAGTTTCATTGTCTTGTTTGTTAAAATAGCACTTTAAAAAATATTTTGAAGAGCCGGCAGGATGCTTCTGACAGCTGAGTAGGAGGCTCCTGGCCACAGAGCATGATGCTGAGCTGTTAGTTCTCTAAGCTAATCTGTTTAGTATGAAAAAAGCGGGGTGGGGGGGGGGGACGACTCAGTTGAAGAGGGAAAAACCACTCATAAGGAAAAATCTGTTCAACACATATGAAAATATTTGATTTATTTTTCCTTCTATATCTGACTGCTGGTGCGAAGCAAATAATCTCTCGAAGACAGAGAGAGAAATCCTATTTTACAAAGAGAGAAAAAAGATGGGACCCTTTGGTTCCATTGCTACTTCTTCCTATCTCCTTGATAGCCCAGGACAGTCACAGAGCTTCAGATGGAAATGCAGATTATAACTGAAATGGTATGCTAGTCTTATGCTTTGATTCAGAATCTAGCTTTAAATTTTTACAACTAGGAGTTTTTTCTGGTTATATCTCCTTACATACAAAAACTTTACAAGGGAAACAAAAGCAAAAATAAACTATTGGGATTATACCAAAATAAAAAGCCTTTGCCCAGTGAAGGAAACAAGCAATAAAACAAAAAAGCAATCTGCAGAATGGGAGAAGATATTTGCAAATGATGTATCTAAAGGGTTAATATCCAAAACATATAAAGAATTTACAACAATTCAACATCAAAACACACAAATCATTCAATTAAAAAATGAGCAGAGGACATGAACAGTTTTTCCAAAGAAGACATCCAGATGGCCAACAGACACATGAAAAGATGCTCAACATCATTCATCAACAGGGAAATGCAAATCAAAACCAGAACGAGATATCACCTTACACCTGTCAGAATGGCTAGTATCAAAAAGGAAAGAAAAAAAACAAATATTGGCGAGAATGTGGAGATTGTAGATATTGGAGTGCACTGTTGGTGGGAATGTAAGTGGGTGCAGCCACTGTGGGAAACAGTATGGAGGTTCCTCAAAAAATCAAAAACAGAAATACCATATAATCCAGGAATTCCACCACTGGGCACAAGCAAAATCTTTCCATTTGCATCAACATGGATGGACCTAGGAGGTATTATGCTAAATGAAATAAGTCAGAAAAAGACAAATACCGTATGATTTCACTTATGTATGGAATCTAAAAAACGGAACAAACGAACAAGCAAACACAAACAGAAACAGAATCATAAATACAGAGAACAAATTGGTGGTTGCCAGAGGGGAGGGGGCTTGAGGGATGGGTGAAATAGGTGAAGGGAATTAAGACGTAGAGAGTTCCAGTTATAAAATCAGTAAGTCACCGAGATGAGAAGTACAGCGTAGGGGATAGAGTCAATAACATTGTAATAACGTTGTATGGTGACAAATGCTAACTACACTTACCCTGGTGAGCACAGCTTACTGTATAAAATTTTTTAATCATTATGTTGTACACCTGAAACTTATATAATATTGTCAACTATAATTTAAAAACTTTACAAAACAAACAAGGAAACACTGCCAAATTTCATCGAGGGAATTAATATCTTAAAATTCCTACCAGCCACTTGTTTTAACATCTGGTCACTTCTTGCTGAGCTGTCATCATAATGTTCAAAAAGTGAAAACGCAGCAGGCATTTTCTCTAAAGAGGCAGTGCTCTCCATTGCAGAAAGCAACCTATCGGGGGGGAAACATTTCTATGTAAGTCAAGAAATTATTAACATACAGAATGAAAGCTAGAAACAATTGCTTAAAATGAGGTGGTTGTTGGTGGTGGTAGTGGTAGTGGTGGGTTTTGTGAGGCACTGTATCCAAAAAGGAGTTAAACTGTTTTGAAGTCCAGAAAGATAGGTCTAAAATCTATTTATCCTTAGGATTCTTTGGTGAAACTGGTTAATATTAGAAATTCCATGCCTCTATTCTCAGATCCGAATAGATGCCATCAAATTATACAGTCTCAATTTTGCATCTGTAAAGTTTGTCCTAAAAATTACGATATTCTAACGATTCTTTTTTTCTTTGTTTCCTGAAGGATATAAAGGTTGCGAACCCGTCTGGAAATTCACACACTCTTTGATGTCCTTGCTGTTCTCAACCCTTCCAATTACGCTTCTAGTTAATTAGTCTTTCAAAAACTATGTTCACCTACTATGTGCCAGGCACTGCTCTGGGTACTGGGGATATAGCAGTGAAGGAGGATAAAGTCTATAAATTCTTGAAAGACTAAACACACCACAGTCTGTAAGTCAGCAGCTTTTATATACTCACGACCCTCTTAGGAGGGATGCTAACACTTAACATTTGTATCCAGGTGCAAACTGGGCTTTAAAACAAAACAGGTTGATTCCAAAGAGGTAAAAAGGGAAGGAGAGATTGCAAAAGCATTTCACTTCAGCATGAGGGGCCTAAAATTTGGTTACGAGCTCTCCTCTATGCACCTGGCTCACAGGGCACTAGAATTATATTCCAGCAATTAAGCCAGCTTTGAGGAACTCCATCAGCTTCATTAGCATGGACTTTTTGGTTTGGGCGGCACAGATCCACCTCCAAGCCTTTGTACTTGCTGTTGGAACTTTCTTCTTCTAAATATTGTATGGCTCCTTCCTCACTTAACCTAGATCTCTGTTCCAATGTCAGCTCCTCAGAGAGGCCAGCCCTGAGTATACTACTCACACAGCACTATGTGTCCCTAATACCCTTTATTCTGTTAAATTTTACTTCCTCGAACTTATCACAACCTATTTGTTTTTGTCTTTCTATTTCACCAGACTATAATCTTATGCAGGAGAGGACTTTGTTTTGTTCACCACTGTACTGTACTGTGTTACCTGGCACACAGTGGCGTTTAACGGATTTTGAATGAGGAGAGGACAGTTTCACTTGGGTGAGATTATCAGGATCTCAGGTCTGGTAAAATGTTTTCATCAATGTGAGGGAAAAGATTATAAAATATAACTGAAATATTTAAGGAGTGTCCACTATACTTAACTAGTGTTAGGAATAATAAGCTTCACTGTCATCTGATTTGGGACAGATGGGTCCAGTAGGGGCTTCAAAGAGAGGTGACATTTGGGCTGCGTCTTAAAGAATGAGTAGGAGTTCCTGAGGCAGGAAAGGAAGGAAGGGTGTTGCAGACGGAAGAATGGCGTGAATCAAGGCATGGAGCTGTGAGAGGGTGTAGCAAGTCTGAGGGCCAGAGGGGCCCATGGGCTGCCTTGTGAACTGGGGAATGGAGATAGAGAACAAATGAAAAGGAGGTTTGTGGCTTGACTGTGAAGAGCCTTTCATGTCCACCAAGCATTTCCATTTTATCTTGTAAGGCAAGGAGAGCCACAGAAGTGTCTTCACAAGGTGAGAATATCCTGGCAGGAGTCTGAGAAAGGATCAGAGCAACTATGCAGACCAGAGGCGTAGTGAGATCGGTTGGGAGAAGCCCACAATGCTCTAGGTGAGGGAAGATACCACGGACCTAAATGAAGGCTTTGGTGGGGGCTCAGAGGGTGGAGATGATAGATTCTGAATTAACGAACAATGCTGACTGATACATATACTAAGCCTAGTCAATGCACATCACTGACTAGATGGGAGACTTTCTGAAACACAAAAGTTCTGGTTGTAGATACCACAAATAAAATGTTTGAGTTTTCCCTTATGCACTAATCTGCTCAATTTTAACATCAGTGTATGAAAGGGCAACTGAACATCTTTTTAAAAGCAGGTCCTATAATGGTTGGAACTCTCCTTCTTTTTCATTATTATAACATGAGAAAAAAAATGCACCTTCTTAACAGCCCAGCATTTTCTAAGCAAATGTGTTTTTCAAAATATGCAAATATTGAGTCTAAATATGCTTGACAGCATTCCTTAATTTAAGCATTTTCAGTGTTGAGAAAAATCATTTAATAGACCAGCACTGCCTTTAGAGATATAATATGAAGGGAGGAAAAAGAAACAAGGTAAAAAAAAAAAACCCAACTAGGTAATAAGCTCTTCTCATGGAAAGGAACACCAATAAAATTGAGACTGTGAGGCAGACTGTGAGGCAGAAGTTGTCTTGAGGACATAAAAGCCTTCTTTTTGGTGAAACAATCAAGCTTCACCACGTGTGTGTGTGTGTGTGTGTGTGTGTGTGTGTGTGTGTGCGCGCGCGTGCGCACGTGCACGCACGCATGTCTAACAGGGCCTCCATTAAATCCCAAATCCCAAATTTTGCTATCTTTTTTCTTCACAGGAAAATAATGGTTATCCCAAGTGTACTCTCCTTTAGGTGGCATGCAGCTTTAGCAGAGATTAATTCATTGTCAACTGGACAATGAAATAATAATGAATTAAAATGACACACGGATGAACAAGTTCAAGCATGAAACCAAAGAAATGGTATTTAGAATTAAATGAATGCCAATTCATATTAGCAAGTTAATACTCTAAGGTGCAGAAAAATAAAAATGTGCTACAGCATTTTTTAAGATAAAAGCATGTGCAATTTTCTATTCGCCAAATTTTCCTGCCAATCAATCAGTACATTCCATGAGTAGATGAAGTACAAATAAGCAAATAATGCATCTACACTGTCCAGTATATATGAAATGGCACTATGAATCCATATACTTTTTAGATGAAAATACAAATCAGTAATACCTAGAGGAATGTATAATTTTTAAAAAATAAAGAAAACTGGGAGCAAAGCCTGGGTCTGAGTTTCCAGGCCTGCCTCGTGTGCCTCAGACTCCTGCATGAGGACTGGAAAACATGCAGAGCCCTGGTCCCACCTTGTGGTCCCCTCTGGTGGACCTGGGGTGAGGCTCCAGGGACTTTGGCTTAACCAACCCCACTGGTAATTCAGGTGCAGCCAGTATGAGGAACGATTGAGCCAAAGGATAGACCGTTAGAAACCAGAGGTTCTCAACCCTGTCTGCCCATTAAAATCACCTCAGAAGCTTTAAGGATGCCTAGGCCATCCCCCAGACCAATTAAACCAGAATCTCAAGAGGTAAGACTCAGATGTCAGCACTTTTTAAAGCTCCCTGGGTAACTGATCTATAAGAGAGCCACTGTAATAAAACTTTATTGATTAATGTCAATATTAAACAAGTTTTTTTCTTAAAACTTATTAGCAATATTCTGTTGAATAGATTGTTTTTGAAGGTAAACAGGATTTATCTGTGCAGTTTTCATTATCTGAAAAAATCAGGTTTCTATATATTAGTATATCACAAATACAAATTTTTTATTTTGCTTTATGCTCTCTCGCAATGTGGCATTGAAGTAAACTCACAATTTTATAATTTTACAATATACAGTTTTAAAAATTTACATGAAAGGGGTAAAAATGATAAGAACATTAGGCTCAACTGGTAGGAAGGACCTCAGGTCTTGCCCTGAGGCAAAAGGGAAAATGTATCAGATCAGTATGAGCAGTTCAATATCAGATGCTCCAAAAAATAAAAATAAAAATAAATATATCAGATGCTCCAAAAGATAAATATAGATCTGATGGTATGTGTTTTTATAGACATTTCCTAGTTTCTTGTTGAGTGTTTTGCCTTTTAAGATAATGACAAATTTCCCTTAGATTGAGTGTTAACAACAGCAACAAAGATAAAACATAATCAAAAGAGGAAGATTCATTTAGATTAGCTGAGCAGAAAGATAAATGCATGCCTATCTTTTGAAGAGAAAATGAGAGAACATTCCATTAAGATTACATAAGTCATAAAATTACTCAAAGCAAAAATGAATGATTCTTTCAAATGCTCATATTTAACCAATAAGTCTAAGTATCTACACAGTATTCTGTATGCAATGACAAGAAAGATGGTCCAGATTAGGCTGAAAATACAGAACACATCTAAAGGAAGCAGTTAAAAATCTACATTATGATAATTGTTATTTAACTAAAGCACATGCAATTTTCTTTCAAAGCTGTCGTTTAGCTTTTAAAAGCACAGTGTCTAAAAGTGAAAATTCAGTAGCTCAGTAAATGTATGTATTTTTTAATTGGCAGCTCATTTTCTAGAAAGCATCAAAATATTAAAAATAAAGCATACAGTCATGCTATTCTCAGTCGCCACTACATTGTGCCATGTTTTATATACCTTTCATTGATTTCCTCAAACGACTTATGAGGGAATGAAAAGGGGAGAGAGAGAGAGAGAGGGAGAGAGAGAAAGAGAGAGACTAATTAACAACAAAAAGAAAAACCAACTAAGAGTGTTAAGATTATGCATGTTCTAAAGGTAACTTTTTAGCTTCCCTGAGGCTGTTTCTTTCTGGAAGGCTACAGCCCCTTTCTGGAAGGAAATCAGTGCTCAGAAGGGGAGGAGGACTGGGCAGGAATGGAGGGCGCTTTAGTTTCCAGTTCTGCTCTACTCTCTATGATAAGCAAAGCCAGCCATGAATTCTTATGCTGCTCCTCTCTACTCATTAACAAGCAGCTTAGCTTCCAGAATAGAATTCTCCAAAGCAAGAAAAAGGACTTGCATTTGTTCAATGTGGGGTAAATACCTAAAATGTAATCAGTAGTTATCTCTGGGTGACACCTTCTCTGTGCTCTTCTGTATTTTCCAAATTTTCTAAAATGGATACATATTACTTTTCTAAGCAGAAAAAAAAATGCTTTCTTTTTTACAATTGGTCCTAGAGAGAAAATATTCTTATCAAACAAAGGCAAGGTTCTTAGGGAACACAAAGAACCTCATTAATGTTATACTTCACAAGAGGTGCCTAATATTTTTTTAAGGTTTTATTTATTTATTTGACAGAGACACAGCGAGCGAGAGACGGAACACAAGCAGGGGGAGTGGGAGAGGGAGAAGCAGGCTTCCCGCGGAGCAGGGAGCCCGATGGCGGGGCTCGATCCCAGGACCCTGGGATCATGACCTGAGCCAAAGGCAGACGCTTAACAACTGAGCCACCCAGGCGTCCCAAGATTTTATTTATTTATTTGACACAGAGAGAGAGAAGGAGCAGGGGGAGTGGCAGAAGCAGGCTCCCTGCTGAGCAAGGAGCCGATGTGGGACTCCATCCCAGAACCCTGGGATCATGACCTGAGCCGACGGCAGAGGACTGCCTAACGACTGAGCCACCCAGGCGCCCCAAGAGGTGCCTAATTTTAAAAGACCAAAGCTTTGCCTTAAACATAAAGCAACTGAATGATTTTCATTCTCTCTTGAGGATGTCATGTCCATCTCACTCAGATTTGTCCTGGCTGGAAGTATGCACAAATCAAAAGCCTAACATTATTCCATTTTGCCTTGCTCTATCTCCAGACTTTACTAGAGAGCTGGGAGGACTGGGGAACTTTGAAAGGGAGGTCCCCGCTCATCATAAGATGGTGCTTTCCTCCAGTTTGACAATTAGGTGTGGGATCGGCCTACACCACTTCTGGTTAATCCTGGTTCCATGGAGAACCAGTATCTTACTGAATGTTCTAGGGAATTAGGAGAGCAAAGAGCTGCCTCTGTGGTGCAATCTGAGGATCACCCAGGGGAATCTCAGTCCACAAGGTATTTGTCTGAATTAGGGAATCTGGTCCCCAGGAAGACTCTTACAAAAACATCCACGTGCTACCTGAAAGAGGCATCACATTACGTCATTCTTCCGCATGCTGCAAGTGTACTGGAATGTTACCCTCAGCCACCTGCTGAAGCCCGGAGGGAAAGGTCCCTCTGAGAAGTCACTTCAGATGAGGGAGTAGGGGTGGAGAGGACGGGCCCCGAGGCCAGCCTGAGGATGCCCGGCACTGGGAGATCAGGCTGGTACCCAAAGGGAAAGCACGGCATGAGTAAGGTTTTCAGGCTGCTTTCCTTCCGTCTTAGAAGGTGACCAATCTATGTGACAGAGTGAATGGATGATGCTGTGACCTGACTTGCATGTGTCCTTCAGCTAGATCTGTCTGTTAAGACTTTAAGAATTTGGGGCGCCTGGGTGGCTCATTCGGTTAGGTGTCTGCCTGCGGCTCAGGTCATGATCCTAAGGTCCTGGGATCGAGTCCCTCATGGGGCTCCCTGCTCACGGGGGAGTCTGCTTCTCCCTCGGCCTGCTGCTCCCCCACTGCTTGTGCTCACTCTCTCTCTTTCTGACAAATAAATAAAATCTTTTTTAAAAAAAGACTTTAAGGATTTTTCTGGGCCTTTCCCATAGGTATCAGGCATGCCCTAATCATTAAGTATCAGAATTATATAAACCCTGCACAGAACTATAAATGATCTTGGGGAAGGGGCGCCTGGGTGGCTCAGTTGTTAAGCGTCTGCCTTCGGCGCAGGTCATGATCCCAGGGTCCTGGGATCGAGGCCCGCATCGGGCTCCCTGCTCGGCAGGAGGCCTGCTTCTCCCTCTCCCACTCCCCCTGCTTGTGTTCCCTCTCTTGCTGTTTCTCTCTCTGTCAAATAAATAAAAAAATCTTTAAAAAAAAATGATCTTGGGGAATACTGAAAGGTGAATTCTAAAAGTAGACTTGGGTAAGGATAGCAGATGCAGAGTGTCTGGGCCCATCTGAACTGGTGCTTACAGTCAGGAAAACGGTCTCGTCGAGCTCCTCCGCTTCTCTCATGATGCTCTCCAAGGTGTCCTTGGCTGTGTCCATGCTCTGCAGAAAGTGGACCATCTGGTCATGCAGGAACTCCATCTTCCTTTTCTTCACTTCCTCAAAGCTCTGGGCCTTCTCGTCATACTGTGCTAAAACCTTCTTCATCATCTCCTCATTCTGTTCTTCTAGCTTTTTCTCGTTTTTACTACAGTTTTCCTAAAATATAAATAAAACAAAGCCAAAAAAAAAAAAAAAACCAAACTCAAGTCTGAATGAAACAAGAAGTCTTGTTTTCATGTCTTTTTTTCTTTTCTTTTCTCTTAAGAGAAACACCAGCCTTTCAAATAATTGACCTCTGGTGTCCTGATAAGAGAATCATAGATTATGGGCACAGTCTAAGTTTCCAACCCACCAACCCTCTTGGCCATAGTAAGCTTTGCAGTAAAGTTCACTGTAAGAGATTGTCAGGAAGGATTTAGTTAAGGAAACACACACAAAAAAGAGATTTGTGTGGAAGACTTGCCCACTTACATTCACACAGGATAAAACTTGAAAATGGCATCACAGTGAATGAAGGTCCCTGGCCTTCAGGTGGTGGAGAGGGTTTCAGGCCATTTCGCCACTCCATGAAAATCATAGAGTGAGGAAGGGAGCAGCAGGATACTGGACAGGATGCTACATCCACAAGCTTTCCAGGGAAGGGCAGTTTCTACCACAGTAGGAGAAACTGTATTGCCCACCTGGACAAATCCAGATGCCTCACCATTCTCACTCAAACAGATATTTGGTGGGGGATACTAGAAATAATTAGCAGGTGTTAACTGATCTACAACAGGAGTTGAGCAGACCCCTCTCAAGCAAACTAGGACACGGAGTTGCCCTAGTGATAGGGAAACTGTGCACCAGCCTTCTGCTGGGGCCCCCTCTGCCACTCCTGATTGACCAAGTGAGGATGCCTGGGCCATCTCTGCATATGGTTGGAGCACTGCCCCCCACCTCCCTTCACTGCGGAGGGAGCCGGGGCCAGCAGCTAGGAGGGCATGAACTCATCAAAGGCAGTGGTACCATGAGAGACACTCATTTGTCCTGGGCATGGGACACTTGGCAGGGGCTTTGAGCATTTCTGCAGAGCTAGTCGGTAAAGGATAGGATGGTGGAGCAAATAAGAATTCAGATCAATTCAAATTTTGGCTCTCAACTTACTATCAACTTACTATGACCTTGGGTAATATACTTAACTCTCAGTTTCTTATCTATAAAATAGGAACAATATTAATAACACTTGTCTTGTATGGTTACTGTAAGGATTAAATTGGATAAATCATGCAAAGCATTTGCCCTATCATAGTAAGCACCCAAAAAATGCATATATCTTTTTAAGGGCAAGTCGTTTATCCTTAGAAAGGAAGTAGTTTCCTGCATGGAGCACTGGGTGTTATGCACAATGAATCATGGAACACTTCACCTAAAACTAATGATGTAAGGTATGGTGATTAACATAACAATAAAAAAATTAATAAAAAAAAGAAAGGAAGTAGTTTCACTGATGACACACAGATGGAAGACTTTAAAGACCTTCATTTTTAATGGAACAAAACCAACAATGGCAAACCACATACGTACACACAATCCCTAATTCAGATTGTTCTGTCTCAGAATCATTTCCTTGTGATGACACGAACAAACCAGGTCAAAGTAAAAGGGATATGGTAACTTACCTCAATGGTATTAAAAAAAGATTCTATCTCACTAACAAAGGCTTCAATCCTCAAGGACTTTTCTTGTAAATTGTCAAGAAATTCTGCTAATTGGACCTGAAGAAAAAAATTAAGATGTGCTTAGCATATGACATCTGGGAAAAGAACTTCAAGCAGTGAGCTCTAATTTCCTTATAAATTTAGTATATTTGGTAGAGATTTACTATATCATGTTCACTTACAAATCAATCTTTAAATTTTCTTTGCTGCTTTATCTAAACTGACTGTAGATAATTCTGTATGAAAACAATTAGGAGGTTTGTGAGTGAGAACAATTAGGAGGTTTATGAGTGAGAGCAATAGAAAGTTTATTTTCTCATGCAAGAGGAAAGACTTCTTATTGAATAGATGAGTTCAAAGCATATTGTTTTAGTAAACTATGGATTTGAATTCTTTCTCCTTAGTAAAGCCTCGATGTTTATATATTGTTTTCTAAGATTGCAGACGTTTTGCTGGTCCAACATATCCAAATGGTCTCCTCATAGTTGTACCAATGGCTTCAGATAGGCCTGGATCACCTGACCCCGAGAAGGTGATCAGAATGTCACCAGGCCAGAAGTTTAGCATACCAAATGATGAAAACTGTCTACAAAGACCTAAAGGTTCTAGTAACCCTCAAAGGGTTAAAACACTCAAGAAGCGACAGCCAACTAGAAAAGGTATGGATGATGAGGGAAGATGATAGCTATCTTAGCCGTAGTTATAAACCCAGCTGTAATCCATCCCACTAAACTTACCAAGAAACAACATAAATAACAAAGTTTCGGCTGCCTGGTTCACAATCCACAGAATGATGGAGAAATTACACGGATGGAAGCCCCTTCAGGATCCTGGGGTCGGCTTCCCTCTACAGCCCTTGCCTGTTCTCCACAAGCCCCATCTTTCCTTGAACTCTTTCTCACCCATGAGCTTTTTCATGTGGTATTCCCTATCTTTAGAATGTCCTCCGTGCCCTTGATTGCTGGAAAAACTCTATCTTACTGAAGGTCACCCAAGCTTCAACTTCCCTAACCCTCCCAGTCCTACTCCACCACTTCGCTCGCTCCCAAAAGGTTCCTTTCTCAGAACACTGTGCTCCCACAATGCTGTGCACTTTCCTTTCTTTTTGTTTTCATTCCCAATGATTAGCACATGGAATGGGAGGTCAATAAAGGCTAAGAAAGGACAGAGTAAAGGAAGAAGCTAAGTAACAAAAAATAAGCCACCACAGTGGGAATGGCAGGGGAGGAGAAGTAAGGACCTGGGTGATCTATAAACGTAGCTACCAATTCCTGAACAATCACAAATGGCCTACTCACAAGATGCTAGGGAATTCTCAAGTTATAACTTTTGAAATTGATCTCTAATTTTTATAAGTTTGCCAACCAACTCTTACTCTTCACAGTTGATTTAGCGAAACAAAGCAGGTCTCTTTGGCTTTAGTGAACTAGTTTTCCTTTTTTTTTGGTCATACTGTTTAGAGAAAGTCAGGGGGGAAAAACTTTAAAATGGTTTTAAATCAGGAGACATATCTCCTTGCTTTTGAAATTTGTTTTAAATTGATAATATTTAGACAGAATTATTTTTTAATTTCTTAAACTCAGAGATGAATAAACCGTAATTAAGAAAGCTGAAAAAAATCTAGTCTTCTTTCTGCTGACAGTGCCCAGTAGTTGTCAGTTAACAAGACCAACCGTCATCACAGAATAGGGCACATTTCACCAGTGCTAAAGCATCCAGAAGCCTGAGAGTTCATTTAAAAAAAAAAAAAATTGCTCCATCTTCTACCCCCAAACTTTACCAGGTAAAGTTTCAACAAAATTTCATCCTGGAGAAACAGAACCAATGTTAGATAATTGAGAAGTTTTAATTTTCTGGGAAAAAAAATGCCAACATTCTAATATGTCATTTTTTTAAAATCAAAATGAGCCTAACAATTATTTAACAGTGACCTAATTGAATAATCATATTGCAAACTGCACCACTAGCAAGGCACTGGGCCAAGCAATAAGGATATACAGTCAAGAGCGTGAGCTCTGGCATCAGACAGACCCGGGTACCAATCGTAGTCTGTCTTCCATGACCTTGAGCAAATCACTTAACCTATCTGCACCAATTTCATTATCTGCAAATTGGTGATGATGACAGGCTTGTTATGAGGAGTAAAAGATATCTTATATATAAAGAACTTAACACAGTGCCTGGCACATAGTAAGTGCTCAATTCTTGTGAATACTTGCATTTTAAGGTCATTCTGGCTAATGTATTAGAGGATGGCTTGAAGAGAGAAGGGTGGGAATTCCAGTTAGTAGGCTACTAAAAGTACATGAGAATCACAAAGACTAAATGCTTTACTTATAGTAGTATCTCTGGGGAAGTAGAGTATTTATAATAATATGCATAAGGATATGTGTTGTGACTAACTTTTTAACATTTTAACATTAGGAGTCTATAGACATAGAAATAATGCAAAAGTTTTCCTTTTTTAATATCAATTTTATACACAAAGGAAATATGGAGAAAACCAAAATTTAAAATGACTGTATTGGATATTTTATAAAACTTGCAATAAAATTGCTCAGTGTAATATAAATGTGTATTTCTAAAGAATGATAGTGTAGATAGTAGAAAATAAATTGTGTTTTATGCTCAAAAGCATATTTTTCAATTTAATATTATTTGGCTTGGTTGCCTGGCTCCCTTCAGGTCAGGTCATGATCTCAGGATCCTGGGATCGAGCCCCACATCGGGCTCCCTGCTCAGTGGGGAGCCTGCTTCCCCCTCTCCCTCTGCCTCCCCCCTTACCCCGCCACTTGTGCTCTCTCTCTCTCTCTCTCATTCTCTTTCTCCCTCAGATAAATAAATAAAATCTTTAAAAAATAAAAAAAATAAAAAAAAATTATTTGGCTTTTTTGGATAATGTTAAGGGCTACCGCCATAAGATAAAACCCCTCAAAGGTTGTGACCCTGTGTTATTTACACTGTTATTGCCAGAACCTAGAAAAATGCCTTGCACATAGTGTATACCCAATAAACATTTGTCAAATTGATCTTAACTGAATGCCTAGGGAAGAATTCTTAGCTTTCTTTCAGACTATTATCCCTAAATATGAAGATATCAAATATTGGTCATTTTTTAAATTGAGGAAATATGAAAAGAAATTAAATGTATTATTATTATGTACTTATATGCTTTAAAATCTTTTTTACCTTTACAGCACTTATCGCTGTATCAAGTGTTGCAACCTCATGGTCCTTGTGCATGCCAAACATCTGGTCAACAGCAGAAATTGGGCTTCTGCAAGTGTAACAGTATGTGTCGATCTGGGACTTTTTCGGTTCCCTCTGTTCCTTCTCAGTTGCTGACTCTGATGACAATTGTTCTTGTTCTGTCTTCTCTCTGCCCAACTCCTTCTGTTTGGCAGACATACTTTGTTCTACCTCACTCACAAATTCATTTTCACTGACGTGTTCAAAGGATTCCTTTCCTTGAGATAACACATCTTCAGGCGTGGATTCTGAATACAGTTCCTCTGATAAAGTGTCTTGAGCAACCATTTCATAATTCAGGGATTCGGCAAATTCATACTCATCCTGAACAGGGCTACTGCAGAGTCTGTCTTCACTTCGCTCAGGTGGGACCATTATTTTAGGTTCTTCTTGCAGTGTTTCTTGAACACAAGTTACGCCAGATGCAAGTTCTTCCTCTGGGAAGGACACTTGTACTGGGATGTTCAGGTTGACTTCTGGACTTGCACTTGCTGCTTCATTACTCTGACTGCTCGTTTCATCCGCTCTCTCCAGGACATGATGGGTGTCTTCAAATGGAACCGCATAGCTTACCTTCTGGGTAACCACTGTGACTTCCTCAGTGATGGGAGCTTTCCCCTGCATAGCTTCATTGTCAAGGGTCTCCACATGGCATACTGAGTCTCCTTCCCTGTAAGTAGCTTTCTGTTCCTCTTCCAGACTCTTCTCCCCCAAAATAGTTCCAAACCTCCCCCAAATTTCCCCTTCTGCAGCTATCAGTTGGTATGAATCATCCTTACCAACTGCTTTTTCTTCCAGACCTTGGCCTTGGTCCTTTTGAGATACAGATGTGTCATGGAGAATGTCATCTTTGAGTATGTACTTCTCAAAATATATTCCTGTTCCATCATCGGTGTCAGAATTCCTGCTTGGAAACGATGCCTCAGAATTCACACTGTCACCTTCAGAAGCTGTCTCCCCTTCCTTCTTTTTCTCTCCAACTGCTTCTTCATACAGATCCTTGTATAAAAATGCAAATGCAGGTGGCTCCTCCAGAAGTTCGGGATTAATGGCTTTAGTGGTGGTAGGAAAGATCTGGGTCCGTGACAAAACTCCTTCCTCTGCACCAAATAAAGGCATCCCCAGTGACTTTAAGTCCACCTCTCTATTTATGCTCTTTGAGGCATCTCTGTCAGCTGATGGCTGGATATCCAAAGGCTTCTGGGTCTCTGGGTGAGATAATTTGCTGTAGTCCTTCTCCATCCCATAGAAGCTTTCATCTAACTTCACCAAGTCATATTCATGTTCCAAGGCACTTTCCTCTGAACTTTCTGGGAAAGAGACAGTATCTTCTGTAACTTCCTTTGGGAGTTCTCCCTCAACATTTAATTTCCATGGAGCTTTTTGTTTTTCTGGGGCTGGGGAGATGTTATAATCAATCAATGTATATTTTTCAAAATAATCTTCTTCACTGGGAGCTGTGGGCTGATTAAAGGTGAAATCATCAGTTTCTGAATCTGTGGCTACCTCCCGTTTTATGTTAAGAGATTCCTTTTGTTTATTGTCTTGCAGTGATGTAACTTGATCAGAATCTTCTAACTTACTCTTTAATGTTTTATGGCAAGAAACCGCCTCACTACTGTCCTGAAGGGATATAATTCTAAACGAAGCCTTCTCTTCCAAATATTCTAGCTTATCTTGCATTTGTTCACTTTCTTCCTGATCAACTGAAGAAATAAATGCAGAAGCATGAATATTCAATATCTCGCAGCCTTCAGAAATAATACTGAAGGCACTCTTTTGATCTTCTGAAAGTCCAGCTGGCTTACTAGTCACTGTGAAGTCTTCATCTTTCACATATGTGTCTTCAGGCTCCTTGGATCTTTCTCTAGCAGGAACCCTTCTACCAGCATTGATTGCTGATGCATTCTTTATAAATTGAGCATAGTTGCTACTTGCTGAAGATATGTGGGCATCTTCCACAGCCTCCATATGCTGCTCTGAAGCAAGAACCGATTGCTTAGACATTTCAGATGTTAGGTCTTCAGAAGTTTGGATAGTATGGACTGTATGCCTATCTGGAGTCAATTCTGACCCTGGCATTTCTTGTTTCTTCACTGTATTAATTTCTGGAGAAGTTCCTGAAACAAGTGTTTGTGATTTTGCAGATGACAACAAATATGGTGGGGTTTCTAAGCTCTTTGTTTCATCAAAACGATGATCTAAAATCCTTTCAGATTCTTTAGATGGAGATCCTTGTTTCATACTTTCTTTTGTGATATCTATTGAACCACCTTTCAATGGCTCTGCCGCTGTGACCTGTCCCTTTTCTTCATTGTGACTTGCCATATCCCTGCTTGACTTTTCCAATATCAGATTGCCTTCCTTAGGTAAAGAGTAGTTATCTCTTTCATCATGATAAGGAAGATCCTCTGGAAGGAACGTCTTGATTTTCTCTACCAAAACTTTACTTTCTTCTCTTGGATGTGGTTGAGTTCCTACTGCCCTTGTTTCCCTGATTTCTGGGTGACCCTCCAAGAGCATAGTTTCTGATTTTTCAGTAACTGATACGGTTTTAACTAATGAAAATGGCTGCGTTTCATCCAAAGGAGGACTTAAGGAGATACCTGATTCTTCAGGCATAGACCTGACTACATTCACAGAATAAGGCTGAATTTCCTGCTGCTGCTTTCCTTCTGAAAATACTTGTGACAGCTTTTGTTTTTCTTCTTTCTCCTGCTTCATTATTGTGCGTCCTTCTTTGTGGTCTTCATTTCGGGAGACTTGCTGCAGCACAGTTGCAGCTTTTGATTCTTCCAATTTAATAGGGCTAGATCCATGTGCAATTTGTGCCCTCCCTATGTCATTATCTCGAAGTTCTAATGGGGCCACAGTTTCTGACTTTTCTGCCGGCACCTTGTTTTCTGCCACGGAATATGATCTGGTCTCCAAGTCACCTTTCTCCTCAGTTGGGCTAACAGACCTGAGTTTTGTTTCCTCTTCAGAAGTTTTCAAGGAAGTAGGTTTTAGCATTTCTTTCTTCGGTCTCTCTTCACCCAGATCAATTAAGCTGCATTTAGATTCTTCTACTGGCAAAATTATTGTCTCTGGCTTCTCCGATTCTTTCGTGATATTTTTACTTGTGAAGCTAGATGAAGCTGATTTTGGCTGTTGTGGCACCTTATCTACTGCATCAAATGAAAAGAGTGATTTTTCTTTTTGATCACTTCTTGGCTCTTTCTTAAGAATAGAAATATTCCATTTAGATGGATCAGAAATTTCTGGCTTCTGGGCTCTTTTACTATCAGTGATATGAAGAGGAACCGCATTTTGCACTTCTCCCACAATGGATTTCTCACCCATGGGAGAATAAGATTGAATTTCAAGATGTTCCTCACCATCCGCAGAAGAAACTACCGAGTTTAGGTCCATTTCCTCTGAATAGTCTAGAATTTCTTTTTTCCCATAATCTTCACTAGACACCTCAAAGTTGGATTTTGGCTGTTGTAAAATTGCTACATTTGATAAAGATGTGGGTTTTTCTTCAAAGTCTTGGCCTTCACCAGATTTAACTAAAGTGCCTCTGGATTTTTCAGCAATTTTAAGTTTTGCCTCTGGTAACAGACGATCAGCTGGTTTCTCGGTTGCATTAGAGTCAGCTGAAGCTGTTCCTTCAGACTCTGTCAAAGACGCTGCTTTTTCTGCAGATGGACTTGGCTGAGTTTCTAAATCTTTTTCAGCAACTTTCTTATCTGGAGTGCTTGAGCCAAAAAACAAACTGGACATCCATGATGTGAAAGATAAAATTCCTTTCTTCCCCTTCTCCTCAGAAAGGCCTCGCTCAACTGCCTCTGGCTTCTTAGGCAACTTTTGTGTCACCTCGGGTGGCTCTGCGGGTTGAGGTTCTTCATTTTCTTGCCTTGAGGAGAGGGGTTTTATTGGTGTGGGTATTTTCACTTCAGATGCTGGCTTCCCTCTCTCATTAACATCATCCACGACCTTTGACTGAATCATTTTTGCTTCTTCTAATGACTTCTCTCCAGCTAAAGGAGATACACTCCTGTGTGCTTCTTTTTCATTGCCCAAGGCAGGTTCTGAATCTTCTGCCAGGAAATGGGCTGCTTTGGTGGGAGAGGGAATAATTTCTGATTTGATCTGTTCCATTGATGGGTCAGACACTGGTTTTTGGTGGATTCTTTCAGAAGGTAGTTTGATTTCTTCCTGGCTGCCTTCTTTGCAAGGCCTGGAAAATTCTGTGTTTGTTTTCTCCAGTATCAAACTTTCATTCCCCACAGAAGAGAAGATCTGCTTCCCCTCTGCTTCATTTCTCTCTACATTTCCAGTTGGAATGAAAGATTTTGGTTTGGGAGCCAGCTTTATTTCTTCAGAAGAGTAAGTTTTAGTTGATAAGGTCTCTATGTCACCACTGGAGGTATTGAGAGTAGATACTGGCTCTCGTAATGATAAAGGAGATTCTTCAGCAGAATGTGGCAGAAGCTGCTCTCTGGTTTCACATGTATGGTCTTTATCCAGCAGAGCGGCCTTGAGCTGCCCTGTCATCAAATCATTACTGCCAGAGGAACCCAGCTCCACAGATCCCGGTATTCTTTCTTCATGTTGACTTGCCAGATCCTTTTCTGGCTTTTCCAGCATCCAGCTTTCATCCTTTGGAACAAAAAGGGCCTCTTGCATTTGTGTTTCTTTAACATCTGCAGGCTCAATTGTGATAAATGATTTTGATTCTTCCAAAGGCAAATTCTCTTTCATAAATACAAATTGTTTAACACCTAGATCTTGTTTATCTGCAAAAGACATGCTTACATCAGGTAATTTAACACCTTGATCTGAATGAAGTGCTTTTCTAGGCTTCTCTTGTTCCACAAGGTCAGAAGAAACAATCTTTGATGGTTCTGTTACACTCTGGGGCACACAGAATGAATTTGGTTGGTCTGTTTCTTCATTTAGTTTTGTTTCAATATATCCTATCACTTGTGTCTTCAAATTTCCTGTTGACAGTAATGGGCTTATTTCTTGTTTTTCTCCCATTTTAATGTCAGCTGAATGGTTCAACTTCTCTGATAATCCTTTTAAAGAAAAGGTATGTGGTTGAGGTTCTTTGGGGCTGTCTCCTTCAACCAGAGGGGTCAATGCTTCTTTTGACCCTAAGCTGACTACCTTGGGGGAGAAAGATTTAATTTCTTGAATCTGAGGTTCCTCCCTTAGGCATGATGAAACCTCTGAAATTTCAGGGTCAACTGTAGTTGACACATGATGTTCCCTATTTTCTTCTTTTCCTTCTCTTCGGCTCCTAAGCTCGGCAAGGCCCTTTTCTAAGACAGAATCCTCTGTTTCGGTTATGGGAGATTTTATTTGTTTTGTATCTACGGATCCATCTTGCCCACCTAAACTATAAGTGAATTCTGACTCAGTGCTTGGTAATTCTGATACTTGGTGTGGCTTGTCTTTCTTTTCAAGTTCCAAAGAAAGCTCCGCCAGAGCAAGGTCTTGTCTTTCTGACAGGAAATCTCCCTGAGCTGTAGAAGATGGCTCCACTGTCTGTTTGTTCTTATTATCTCTGGGGGTCAAAGTTAAGTCTGCTGACACTAAATTTTCCAACTCAGGAGAAGAACTTTCCATTCCCTCATTTTTGTCTTTCAGAACTATATGTTTGGGTGTGGGTGACATGTCTTGTGAAGAAGCAAGTTCAGTTTCTTTTTTCTTCACCTCACCACCTTGGTTGAGCAAAAGCACACGTTCAGGCCCTGACACCTCTGAGGCAGACACAGAATTCTTTTTCTGTGATAAAACCAGTTGTTCAGAGTCAAGGACTGTAGAAAATGAAAGACCTTGTTCATTTTCCACCCTCTCTTCCTTAGATACATCTGAAAGCTGAGAAGATGATGCTTTGGTTATTGGCAACCCAGGTTTAAATTCTTCAGTTTCTACCTTGGATGAAGAATGATCTGATAGAGAGGATATTCTTGCAGGTGAATCAAATTTAATTTCTTTCTCTGCTTCTGACCAAGCTGGCTGTGCAGATGCAGCAGTTACAGTGGGAGAAGAACTCATTTTCCTTGCTACCTTTTCTTCTTTAAGAAGTGAATGCTCATCTATAGATGTCACCAGTGGTGGCAAACCACTTCCTAATTCACTCTTTTCTATTTTTGTTAAGACTGGATGTTCTATAGGGGTGGTAAAAGATAAATCTGTTGGGGTTTCTTCTTTTCCTAACTTGGGTAAGCTTGAATCATGCTTAGTTACAGATGTGGTTATTGAACAATGGGGTTCAATTTCTTTCTTTATTTCTTCCAAAAATTCTGGTGCGGGTGGTCCATGTTCAGCTTCCTCTTGCACTCCTGGTGGAGCTGAATGCAACACTCTAGATGTATCAACTATTTTAGAGTCGTGTTTCACTTGCATTTTTACTGCAGATAAAATCTCAGGTCCAGATAAAGACGTGTCCTTTAGAGGTGAATATGGTTTTATTACCTCAGGCTCATTCTCTGACAACATTCTCTGTTCTAGTTCAGATGTCACAGTGGGAGCTAAATTGGGTTTCACATCCTTCTTTGGCTCATCTACCAAGTCAGGCAGAACTGAATATTTCATCCCAGACCCTAGAACATTTGGAGGCTGAAGCTCCATTTCTTGATCCCGGGATACATGTGCTGTAGCTTCTTGAGAATCAGGCACAATTTCTTCCTTACTTTTAACTTTTAACAAAGCCATCTGTTCATTTGCAGCTTTTGGAGTGAGTGATGCTTTGGCTTCTTGTTCTTTCTGAAGTGCATGGACTGAATCAGGTGAAACTGAATATTGAGATGAATGCAAAACTGGTTTGGTGTCTTCCCTTACTGTAAATGATTGTGCAGGTAAAGAAACAGCTGTTGCAGCTGCTGGTGAACTAGTCTGAATTTCTCCCTTCTCTGTTTCACTGGTTGAATATGGTGAAATCAAGTCTTCAGACTCGGGTTCGGGAAATGCTTGAATTATATGCTGCTGTGTCAAAATGAGATATTCAGATACAGACACTGAGATTGTTTGAGCATCTGGCTCAAATTTTGTGATCTCTCTTTTATTTGTTGAAGATGGCAGACTCAAGTCTTCGGGTGCAGACATTGAAGGGGAAGGTTTGGCTTGTTGCTTCTGTGATGAACCAAGGTGCTCAGGTATGGGTGTGGCAGCTGTTGGCACAGTGTCTTCCTCATCTGCTTCTGAAGAGCCAGAATATCCAGAAGCAGATATTGTAGTTACCAGTGAATCATGCTCAAATTCATTTTTCTTTGTTTCTGGGATTCTATATGGTGGGATTGAAACTTGTGATGCTGAGTCTGGAGAAAATAGTTCAACTTCCTCAGTGTCTTCATCTGACAAAATAGTGTGCTCAGATGGTGATGTTAAACATATTGGAGAATCACATTCAAATTCTCTTTTCTCCGTTTCCTGAGTTGCATAGGGTGAAAATGAGAATTCTGACACAAATGCTGAGTCTGGAGAAAAAGGTCCAATGTCTTGCTCTTCTTCTGAGAAATTCGTGGGTGAGGAGGCACCTTTTAGGTTTAAAGGGGATCTGTGGACAATTTCTTCCTCCTGTGATTCTGGTGTTGCGTATGGTGGTACTGAAAATTCAGAAGTCGAGGTGGAGGAGGGTGTGTACCGCTCAATTTCTACTGTCTCTTCTGATAGGACAATATGCTCAGATGGGGTAGCTACAAATGACAGGGCCTGGCATTCAGAAGTCTGCTCAGCTGTGGATGGTTGGAGAGAGCGTTCAGAGACAGAGGCCACATTTGGGGAACACAATTCAGTGTCTTCCTTCTTTTCTTCTGACAAAATCGTGTGCTCAGAAACACCTTTTGATTTTAATGGGGACACATCATCAATTATTTCCTTTGGGGATTCCTGTGTTGCATTTGGTGGAACTGCATTTTGGGAAGTCAATGTTGAATCTGCTGTGAAATCCTCACTTCCTAGGTCCTCTTCTTCTGACATGACTGCCTGTTCCAGTGTAGCAGTTGAAAACAGTGGGGCCTGGCATTCAGAAGTCTGCTCAGCTGTGGATGGTGCGAGAGAGCGTTCAGAGACAGAGGCCACATCTGGGGAACACAATTCAGTGTCTTCCTTCTTTTCTTCTGATAAAATCGTGTGCTCAGAAACACCTTTTGATTTTAATGGGGACACATCATCAGTTATTTTCTTTGGGGATTCCTGTGTTACATTTGGCAGAACTGCATTTTGGGAAGTCAACGTTGAATCTGCTGTGAAACGCTCACTTCCTAGGTCCTCTTCTTCTGACATGACTGCCTGTTCCAGTGTAGCAGTTGAAAACAGTGGGGCCTGGCATTCAGAAGTCTGCTCAGCTGTGGATGGTGAGAGAGAGAGTTCAGAGACAGAGGCCACATTTGGGGAACACAATTCAGTGTCTTCCTTCTTTTCTTCTGACAAAATCGTGTGTTCAGAAACACCTTTCGATTTTAATGGGGACACATCATCAATTATTTCCTTTGGGGATTCCTGTGTTGCATTTGGTGGAACTGCATTTTGGGAAGTCAATGTTGAATCTGCTGTGAAACGCTCACTTCCTAGGTCCTCTTCTTCTGACATGACTGCCTGTTCCAGTGTAGCAGTTGAAAACAGTGGGGCCTGGCATTCAGAAGTCTGCTCAGCTATGGATGGTGAGAGAGAGCGTTCAGAGACAGAGGCCACATCTGGGGAACACAATCCAGTGTCTTCCTTCTTTTCTTCTGACAAAATCGTGTGCTCAGAAACATCTTTTGATTTTAATGGGGACTTTAGGTCAATTGTTTTCATCGGTGGCCCTTTTGTTGCCTGGGATAGAGTTGAATATTCAGAAGCAGATGTGGAATCTGGTGTGTAACATCCACTTTCTGAAGCTTCTTCTCCGGACAGGACCACGTGTTCTGAGAAAGCTGCTGAAAACTGAGGGGACTGGCATTCAGAAGTCTGCTCAGTTGTAGATGGTGACAGAGAGCACTCAGATGCAGAGGCCAAAGGCTCAAATTCCTCATTCTCCTCTTCTGAAAAAATTGCATGTTCAGATATACCTTTTACAGTGGATGGAGAAACTGGCTCAACTTCTTGCTTCTCTAGTTCATGGTGCAAATCCTGTAGGACTGAATACTCTGATACAAAAGCAGAATCAGTAGAAACAGACTCATTTTCCTCTCTTTCTTCCTCAGATGAAGCAACATGTTCAGGTGTGGATGTTTTCAGTGATGGTAAAAGGATCTCCTCTTCTTCCTGCTCCACTTCAGTGGCCAAATATGGTGAGAAGGGCTTCTTGGAAATAGATGGACTCTCTGGGTATTCAAGTTCTATGATCTCTTCTTCCACTAAATTAGAATCTTCAGGTTCAGAGGTAGCAGCTATCAGTAGAGAAGTTTCAACTTCTTCTTTCTTTGGTTCCTCTAACACTAGAGGTTCAGAAAGAGAAATGGATGGCTCAGGCACGTTTTCTTCCTCCATTCCTTTGACATCACAATAAGGAGGGAGGGTTTGTTGTTTAGAGACTGGTTCTGCCCTTTCTGGTGAAGTCAGGTCCAGCTCTGTTGTCTCTGGGCCAAAATCTTCCTCGATGGATGCTGCCAGACCTGGTGCACCTGTTTCCAGAGAATCCTTTTCTGCCTCCAATGAAATGGAATGGTCAACAGAATACATATCTTCCTTCTTTACCTCATCCACTAACGGTGGTAAGACTGAAGTTACCATTTCTTGTGAATCAGGCTCAAATTCTTCTTTCGCTGTTTCCAGGAACCCAGTTGTAGATGTATCAGGTGTAAGAGAGGAAGGCTCCATTTCATGGAGTTTTGCTTCATCACCTGGCTGTCGTGGCACTAACTGTGGAGGGTTGAGCTGTATTTCTTGTTCTGCTGTGTCATTACTTGCATAAGAGGAAACTGTGTGCTTGGTGGCAGATGCGGCCTTTAGTGGAGAATCAACGTAAATTTTCTTTTCATCTTCACGACTGAATGAGGAAGTCAAGGACTCTGATCCTTTAGAGGATGCAGCTTTCCAGGGTGAAGCAAACTCTTTTACCTTATCATCTTCTATGTTTTGGCCTACTAATTTGCTTGTTTGAGAAACTATATTAGAATCACGATTGCTCATATCTGGCTCTAGACTAATGGATGCATCTTTCCCCTTCCTATAATGTATTTCTTTAATTACATAACCCTTTGGCAATGTTCCATAAAATTGTAGAGGAATTAATTCTTCTTTAACTGAATTAAACATCTTAATTTTATACTGTACTGTTCCTATGTAAACTGGCCTTAACACTAAGGGCTTGTGTTCTTTGTATATTGCCCCGGTAATAGGAGGTGTATTTGAGGTGGTCTTTTTTCTCGTTTTATCATAAATGCCAGTAGATGACTTCTCTTTCTGGGTGCTTAATACCTGGCTTTCTGAAATTAAAGGATTATCTTTTGTGTTTGCTGGAACATCTTGAGATTCAAGAGAATTTCTCTTTTTGTTGCCTTTCCGACGCAGTGATGGTGAGCCACGCTTTGACTTGGGCGTTCTTTTCCGAACCTTTTTAACTCCATCCACAATAAAGGAAACATTCCCTGGAGGAGAATTCACAGTTGACCCTTCCAGACTACACACACCAGAAGTCTGACTCTCTTCCGAGGCCCAAGGAGTGGAAGACCTGCTTGAATTGGTCTCCCAGGTTATTCCACTATCTTCCCGTTGAACTGTCACCATGGAAAAGGAGGGGTCAGATATGATACACTTCTGCTTGGTCTTGCCCTCTTCATCCTGGTCTGATAATCTAAAGTAAGTAATAGTATTATTAATAATAGTACATATTATTATAAAAATAACACTATATTAATTACAGATAGTAATGTCAATATCCTATTTTCACTAGGTAATGGGTTAATGTGAAATTAATGTATACAGATAAATATTGCCATCCATATCAAAAATAGGTAAGAATGCAAAATAAAATTTAAAACGTGAAGTCAGGATATGAAATATAATAACACATCCCAGGCTGGAATGATTCAGTTCACCACCTACCCTTCATCGGGATTGTTCCCCCTGACCTCCCATGGCTCATCCAGGCTCACTCTGTGGTCACCAGGACCTTCATGATGGGCACTTGTCATCTGTGCCCTCTCCATTACTACTACCATCACCCTGACCTAGCTTTTTATCACGTCATCTCTAGTTTATTTCATTAGCTTCCTAATGTTTACCTCCCACCCTCCCCTATCCTTAACTACCCTACTCCTCTTTCCAGACCTACTGTACTAAAATTTTCCATCATCCCATTCCTTGCTCAAAAAATATCAGTAAATTCCTCATATCTGTGGGAAAAAGAGTTCAAAATACTTAACTTTCTGATCCCTAGTTGACCTTATTTCCGAGTACACACCTTCACCCTCTGCCTACCTTGTACATTTCTGTTTTAACTATATAATTCACTGCCCAGTAAATATATCATGTGGACTCTGGATCAGAGCCATACAGAGAAAATATAGAGACATCCCCAAAACAGCCTACAGGCTACACATTTCCTCATTTGTAAGCCAGGGATCAAATGGAACCTAGCTCTCTGGGTTGCTGTGAGGATTAAATTAGTTAATACACATGAAGTGCTCAGGAAAAGTGCCTGGCATATAGCTAGTGTTCAGTAAACATTATCTGTAATCAAGCTTCCACACATCATTGGATTAGAGACCAAGGGATCCTGGGCATGGCCGTTTTCAACTGCTACAGGTGAAAAGGTGGTCTCCTTGGACTGCTCTCATAGGCCCTCAAGAGACAGCTGGCTTTGGCCGCCCTTTCCATTGCCATTGAGCCCCGGTCAGACTCTGTAGTACTCTTCTCTGAAATTTTCTTGTACCTCTTCCTCCCGGGTGTTCATTCTGTTCCTGCATTTACAATTCTTATCCCCCATTTCACTCCACCTCTTCTGCATATCTAAATTCTATCTCCTCTTCAAGGCTTAGTTTAAAAACCTCCAGTGTTACTCTTCCTGATCAATTCAGCAATCATGTTTGCCATTACTTCATAAGCATTAAGTTGAAGATTAAAACTCCAATGGCTATATCCTTCTAAGAATATGGCTACAGTTTGCAATAAACACAAACTACTGACTGGCGTATACCATTCTACAACAATAAAAACAAAAACAAAAAGCTTCCTATGCTAAAAACCCATGAAGTATAAGTATTAAATTAAGTATTTTTGTAAGTATTAATATATAAATACGTATATATTAATTATTAACTTTTTGAAAACATATGCAGAATTTAGATCCCTTACTAATAATTTTTAATCATCAATCACTGCTTATGCCAGTGGTTCTTAACTCTGGACATATTTTAGAATCACCAGTAGGAAACTTTTTAAAAACACTGATGCTATCCCATACCCCTCCCCACAGAGACTCTGATTTAACTATACCAGGGTAGGATCTCAGCTTTGCTGTGTTTTTATGTTTTAAAAGCTTCTAAGTGACTCCAATCTAAAACAGAGTTGAAAAGCACTGGCCTAAACAATCCTAACTATGAAATTTAAGTAGTATACGCTTACTTCAAACACTTCCTAGTTAGACCAGGCTGAGCGCCAAGACCATAAATCCTTGTAGTTACAGTCTACTCCCCTTTCTTAAACCTCAGAGTTTCCCCAACAGTCTGCTGCAAAGAGCTTATGGACCACTGAGATCCTGACTTCCTTAACTCTCACCACAGCCAGGGAGAGCCTAGGGCAGCCAGAACCCCTGCCCAGCTGGTCTTCAACAGCAAGCAGCCTCATCCATTTATCCCAGGGCACTATAAGTAATTTCACTTCCTATACATGCCATGAGTGCAAAGGGCTGGAAAGCAATGGGAAGAACTAGTTTCTCCATTTCCTTGGCAACTCTGCTCTCACTTATTTGCTTTGGTATTAAACCACGGAACTTAATTAGGAATTAATACTCTATCTTGGTTCTGGATTGAATCTTATTTTACAATGTTTTTTCAAGCTATTTACATAATTAATTAAAGTTATTCCTCAGAATTTTCAATTCCTTCTACCCCTTCTTCCTTTTGTTTATTTAAGAGAAGCAGGATGAAATTAAAAAGTAAGGTTATGACATGCATCTGGGAAATCAGCATTTTGAATATCCATGATTGTAGTAGTATGATAAAAGCAATTATAAATTCAATTTAGAGTTAATTATTGATTGTAAATTTAATGTACTCAACCAGAGAAGTTTTCATTACTAGCTAGAATGAGTTCATGAGTGCTTAGCAGAATACCCAAATGGTGATCATAAGAAGAAAGAGCCCTACTGAGGTGGATTCATTCAATTGTTTGTTTATTCATTCACTCATTCATTCCTTCATTTAATGAACTTTTATTGGGCTTAAATACTAGGAATACAAATATAAAGACACAGAACCTTCTCTCAAGAAATTAAAAATCTAATAGGGAGACAGAACTAAACATTTTAACAAGTAAGATTAGTACTATTCTAGAAGACAAGCAAGATACAGTGACAATGTAAAGAAGAGAAGACTTCACAGAGGAAAGATACTTGAGTTGGATTTTGAAGAATAAATAGGAGTTTGCCAAATGGATGAGGCGTGGAGGTGGTGTGAGGATGGAGAGGTTATTCCAGGAAAATGTCACAGAATATGCAAAATGTACATATGAATAAATCAGCCTGGCTCACTGAAAAACCTAAAGTATTTTGGGATGTCTGGATTTTTGGAGAGAAGCAAAGGAATAGAAGAATGACAGAGCCAACAGGAATCAGAGAATGACTATATTAGCATGTGTAAAACCACAGCCCAAGGATTCACATTACACTCAGTCTAAAAAAATAATTTCCCTTAATAGAAGAGAAATGGTCTGCATAGAGTTCAGAAATATATTTCTTATTCAAGAACACAAGTGTTCTCATCTATGCAAAGATGTATACATCAGTGTCTCATAGTTAATGGATATTGGCTATGAACATCATCTCATTCATTCTCCTCTGATTCTCACAGAGCAAACTTCTCATTATTACTTGGCTTCCCATGTAGAAGATAGACACATCTTGATGACCTGTGTATATAGCTCACTTTCTGTCCCCTTTCAGAAACGGGCAAGGAGAAGGTTTAGTGGTCTGAGTTACATCAGGAAAAAAATAGATTGATACCAGAGCTGAGTGCCAAACACTCCTCCTTCCTTTTGAGGATAACCTTTATCTGATTAAGGAAGTTTCCTTCTATTCCTATTTGCTGAGAGAGTTTTTAAAATAATGAATGAATGAATGAATGTTAAATTTTATTAAACATTTTTTATACAACTATGGTGATGACCATATCCTCTATTCTGTTAATGTGAATTACAGTGATTGATTTCCAGATGTCAAACCAACCTTGAATTCCTAAAACGACCTCAAGTGGTTGTGATGTATTATACTTTTTTTTTTTTAAGATTTTATTTATTTATTTGATGGAGAGAGACACAGAGAGAGTGTGAACACAAGCAGGGGGAGTGGGAGAGGGAGAAGCAGACTTCCCGTGGAGCAGGGAGCCTGATGCGGGGCTCGATCCCAGGACCTTGGGATCATGACCTGAGCCGAAGGCAGACGCTTAACGACTGAGCCACCCAGGCATCCCAGAAATATTAACTTTTAATCATTATGAAATGTCCCTTTTATCTCTGAATAATGATTTTTGCCTATGTATTCTTTGATACTAATAAAGTTGTACTTTGATATTAATTAAATTATACCAGTTTGGTTTTGATTAATGTTTGCATGCTATTATCGCTTTGCATTTTTACTTTTAGCCTTTCTGTATCCTTATCCTTATATTTTAGATGTGTCTCTTATAAGTAACTCAAAGATTTTTTAAATCAACTCTGATAATTTAAATGGAGCACTTAGTTCATTTAAACTTAATATAATTACCAATATAATTATCATATATTTGGGTTAAGTCTTCTATCTTTGCTTTCTATCTGTACTACCTATTCTATGTTCCTTTTTCTCTTCTTTCTTGCCTTATTTCTGATTGAATATTTATTATTATTCCATTTTCCCTATCAGGTTGGCAGTTACATTTTACTATTCTTCTAGTGATTACCCTAAAGATTACAACATGCATCCTTGATTAATTAATGTCTAACACAAATTGGTATTTTTATTTTTCCAAGACAACACAAAGACCCTAAACCACTTTAATTTCAATTTACATGCTACTGTAATTATATTTTAATTCTATAAATATTTTTAAATCCCATGGATATAACTTTATTACTATTTTAAACTGTCAATATTCATTTAGACTTACCTAGATACTGAATCTTTCTATTGTGTTTCATTCTTTCCTGCATCTCCAACATTCCATCTGGAATCACTTTCCTCCTCCCTGAAGAATTCCATTTAGTATTTCCTTTAGTGTGAATCTCGTGGTGATAAAATCTCTCTACTCTTTTTTTTTTTTTAAGTCTTTTACATTTCCATTCTTGAAGAATATCTTTTCAGGGTATAAAATTCTAGATTGGCAGATATTTTCTCTCAACACTTTAAGAAGTATCATTCCACTGTCTTCTATCTTCCCTTGTCTCATTGATAAATCAACTGTTAGTGTAATGTTGTTTTCTGAAGGTATTCTGGATTATTTCTCCCCACCACCACCCAGCTATTTTTAGAATCTTGCTGTTGTCTTTAGTTTTCAGAAGTTTTACTATGCTGTGCTTAGGAATCTTATCCTGCTTGGAGTTTGTATGGCTTCTTAAATCTGGATATTGATGTCTTTCATCATCTTTGAAAAATTCTCAGCCATATTATGTTCAAATATTGCTTCTATCCCTTGTCCCTTTTCTCTTTGTCTGAGATTCCAATTTTTCATAAATTAAAATTTCTCACTGTGCCTTATCTGTGCTTCATTTGCATGTTTCTTTCAATCTATCATTCAGCACATTTATTCTCTCTTCTGGTGTGTCTAAACTACTACTACAACCATCAAATGTGTCATTGTTATTATATTTTTCAGTGCTAATATTTCCATTCTTTTAATTGTTTCCAATCCTCTGACAAGTTCTCAATCTTGTCTTTTATTTCCATGTCCCATTCTCCCTATAAATAAGTTCAGCATTATATAAGCATCACCCTCCTCCAGGAGCCCTACTCTTTCTATAGCAATCCAGCTATGCCCTGAATAAGTAAGACTCTTTGTGGGATGAGAGCTTGAAGGATTCATGTGCTCTGCTACTTCTCCATTTCTGAATTTCCCCCAGTAAATCCTAATTTATATTTTCATTGTGTAACATACATACCCCTTTGTATAGTGAGGAGGGGATATGATAACCCCTGAATGGTGTTTTGGTAGCTTGCTGATAATATTTTTATATCCCACTGTTGAGCTGACATATTTTCTAAATTTATTTTGTGTGTGTGAGTTGTATTAGTATAAATCAGTTCTCAAGAGATGAATTTTATTAAATGTGCTGGGAAAATCTAACTTCTTTGTTCCAAAATGAAGCATAAGGTCCTGGAATATGATCATATCAAAAAAATTCTTGTGTTTGCAATTTAGCAGTGATCAGCCTCCTTAGATACCCCTGTTTATTTCCATTTCACTTTAGTTGAAACAGAGACTAGTAACTTACTGAAAATTAAATTATTGGTCATGGATGGAAAGAGCCTTGTGACTTTATAATATTTTTCATTTTACAAGGGAGAAAACCAAAGAAAGGGAATACACATATATCCAAATTGAGATTTTTAAAGAGGAAAATGGCTAGCCCTCAAAGTAGAGCTACCAAAATAATGATTTCCCTTATCTCATCATCATCTTTATTTTAATTGGTACTCTCATTTTTACTTAAAGAAAATAGAACTATGCTTCTAAAGAAGTGAAACAGGTCCTCAAACTTTGTATCTGAAGGCTAAGATAATTATTATATTTTGTTTCTATTGGGCTCAAGATTAATATTCTAGGAATGAGCAGTCCCTTCTTCTGACCAACAGTTAAAGTGACATTCCTTAAGGGAATATCATTTTGAGCAATGCCTTAGATTTTCATGATGACTTATTCCACTCTCAAGCAATCACAGTGCACTAATAGTGTACCAAATGAAAAAAGGTAATGGATAGGATTTTTTCTTACTATATCTGTTAAAGTGCATTAAGTTTCAACAGTTATAACAGTATAATAAAGTCACATTTGATCTTCCATATATTGCAAACTTTGAAAAACATGTTTTTAAAGTATAAAATGTCAAGCAAGCTTGTAATCTTATAATACAAATTGTTGGTATTTTATGTGGGCCTTTAAAAAAGAACCAAGAGTTCTTAAAAACATAATCACTAATTCTACAATTAATATTTTCACCAAAAATTAAGTGAATACCCATGTCCTAAGCAGAAAATTAATCATATGCATTGCTGAACAAAAAGTAATATAAAATAGCTTAGGTTAAGAGGAGCTTATAGGCTATTAGGCAGTTAAGGAAAAAAAAAATGCATGAATCCATGAATGAAAAAATTATTATAGAGGTTTATCATGCCCTAACATAAAGTCCTCGTTTTGTAAGTATACTAAAGACCAATAAAGTTCTGTGTGGATGAGTAGAATAAGTATCTTATTTTCACAATGACCAGACATTTCATTAAGTGTGGGAGTTCGGGCCTTCTACTACTTGAAACCCATTTATCATCCTTGCACAGGGGCCATGCTAATCTTCTCTGTATTGTTCCAATTTTAGTATATGTGCTGCCGAAGCGAGCACAACCCATTTATCTTTCTACCTTTATCTTCTACCCTTCTTCTTCATGAACCCTGTGCTCCAGCCAAACATGGCTTTACTTACATCCTTCTTTTTACTTGGAATGAATCATCTCTGTACATCCTAACTTTACACTTTTCAGAGACCAGCTCATATATCAACTTCTCTATGTACCTGTCAATGATTCTCTGAGCCAAAAGTAATTTTCCTCCTCTGAACTTCTGGAATCTTCATGTAGTCTTCTATGGCATTTAAAATCCTACAGTAGTTGTTTTTACATATATCTTAGCTGCTCTACAAGGCTATAAACTACCTATGAGCTATAAACTACCTATGAGGAATCCTGTCTTTTAGTGGTTCTTTTATTAGCTCTCCTCTTGTGAAGTCTTTCCAAAACACTCACCTTTGTTTCCAGAATAACTCTTCTACTTTTGCACTCAGTTCATCAGCTTCAGTAATATTTAATTAAATCATGTAATAACAATAACAAGTACAACTAGTATTAAAAGGTTTGGGGGCGCCTAGGTGGCTCAGTCGGTTAAGCATCCAACTCTTGATCTTAGCTCAAGTCTTGATTTCAGGGTCATGAGTTCAAGCCCCGCACTGGGCTTCACACTGGGCATGGAGCCTACTTAAAGATAGATAGATAGATAGATAGATAGATAGATAGATAGATAGATAGATAGATAGATAAAATAAAATAAGTTTGGGAATAGTCACAACTGACCCTTAGTAAAAATGCTACTCAAAATGATGAGTATTATTAGACAGTAGCTTGCTACAAGGAGTGGTTAGCTTGCCTTGCCTGTTTTAAGGAGAAAACGGGGATCTTTGGTTCCTCTAGCCAATTAGGTTTAGTGGAAAGTAGTTAAAAGAGTTTATATTACTCTTTCTGTATATTTCTAATCTCCACGGAATTTCTGTTTCAGATGAATGTCAAAACTATAAAATTTCTTCAATCATCATTGACTTTCAACTGATTTCAAACTGAAGCCCAAAGTCCAGATTCACTCATTCAACAAGTATTTACTGAGCTCCCGTTGTGTAGTAGGCACTGTGTTAGGCACAATTTGTTTTACAGCAAAATAACCATTTGGTGCAAATTTTCTAAAAGAACTTTGCAGTTCACTTCAAATTAACCAATTTGGTCTGAGCTATAGATTTATGGTAGAACTACAAGTTAATTTTTCCTCATTTATTCTTCTGAAATCTAAGAATGTATTTGGATGTTGCTACTGGGGGCAGCTCCACAGTAAAACAAATTAGGTGCTTGCCTAAGCCCTCATGTCTACGGGAGTGTTGCCAGACACAATCAACATTCTCCCAGCCTAGTTTGAGAACACTCAGTTCTGTGGGAACATTTTTCTGCCCATCTATACAAGGGAGCATGAATAAACTGTGCAATATAAAGATTCACATCTTTTTAGATTTTTTTAAAGGAGTTTTTTTATCTGTAAAATCTCATAAAATACATGACAGTAATTTCTTTAAATTATTAAAAAGAGACATTAATTGCTCATTCCAGATATTTCTTTCCACGTGGAAGGACATCTTAGTGTAACCCTCCTTCCTAGCTTAGCTTCCCTCTATCACTGTTTCCTATTTTACTCTGTTCCTTGTGCTGTTCAGTATATAGAACAGGCCCTCCTGTGGAGAGGCCTGTAGTTCTTCAGAATTCATGACTGGGTATATTAAGTCTGTTTATTTCTGAGACTTGGTATTAGAAAACACATTGTTATCCTACACCTAAGGCACATTCTTTGATATCATCAGCTTATTAGTAATAAAGCTGACATTTTGATCTCTATTTGCCATTCCTTTGATTTATTTATCCGTTGTCGCAGGATTTAGGCAGGGAGAAGAGGGTGTTGTGTAATAATCTACTTGTCAAAGCCCAGTAAACACAAATGACCACAAGTACAGCAGTTGGCAAGCCTAAAGGACATCACTTGACAGCAAGAACAGATAATGATAGCTAACCTACGTGCTTGTGAGTATGCACCGTAAACTGATGTGCGGACTAATCAGACCAAGAGAAATCTGCCAGTCAGAATTCAGTAATGCCCTGTTCACATGTGGGTTTCTTTCACAAGCACACAGAACTGTGCACAGCTTTATTTGCACTGGTTTGCACCAGAGCTAAAATGGATGCATTATAAACAACATAGACCAATATTAAAAATTCATTACCCATGGTCAGTGATAAATAATATTATATCTGTGGCAAAAATGTTCATGAGCTGGAAAGAATAAGGGTTGACAATCTGAGTCAGATTGTACAAAAAAAGATAAATGTTGGTATTCTTCAATGGCTCAGGCTACTTTAGCTTCGGGGCATGCCAACTCAGGCTGGTCCTGCAGTGATCTGCTGACAGGAGGAAGGAAGCCTGGATTTTAGTGCTTGCTCTGACACTCACCCAGTGTCTGGTGTTTTGCATGTAAACAAAACAAAGTTCCTGCTCTCATGTTGCTTAAATTCTAGTAGAGGGGAAGACAGAGAAAAAACAAAGCAAACATATAAATGTTTGGCAGCGGTAAGTGCTGTGAATAAAATAAAACAGAATAAGTAGGATTGAGGGCAATGGTTTGGGAGTTGGGGTGCTATATTGTACAGGGTGGTCAAGGAAAACCTCTCAGTTAAAGAGACATTTGAGCAGAGACTGGGAAGGAGTGAGGGACTAAGCATGCAAATACCAGCAGAAAGAGCAGAGCAAACAACAATACTAACATTGTTCAGATGAGACTGCTTGGCAAACACACACAGCAAAGATGGGAGTATGATGAAGCAGGGCAAGGGGGAGAGAGAGAAAAACAAGAGGTGAGGCCAGAAGGGTAACTGGGAGCCAGTTCACCAGGGCGTCAAGGCCATGGGAAGTATTTGGACTTCACTCTGAATGGGACAGTAAGCCATTGGACTGTCAGGCCTGCCATCTTCTAGTCACTCAGAGACGGGAGCTATTCAGACTAAGCTTGCTGGCCCATCTACCACCCTGCCCTACCCCAATCAGGAATTTGAATCTTAAAAAGCGCCATTGGATGGCTGAAAATCCACAGCACCCAGGACAGATAATCAGACTTTCTTGTTCCCTGGACCCCATATAGCACTCCCCTGGTTCTTGCCCAGTTCCTCAGTCTCCCATTTGTTCTGTGAGATTTTCAAAGTTCTAATAGATGCCATTTGCTATTTGTATATGGAGAATTGTTTCTTTGCTCACTATTAGAGATGGCTAGCTTATCACCAAGCTTGTTTCTCTTCTTTCTGGGCTTACAGATAGTCTATACTTCCTGGCCTCCTTTGAGTTAGGTGTGTCCAGATGGCAGCCAAGTGACAAGTTCTAGCCAATGGAAAGTGAACACTAGTAACATATGCCATTCCTAGGTCGGGATCACTAAAACCCCCCACATGTGACCCTCTCTACTTTTTCCCTGCAGAGTTTGAAGGACAGCAACCTTAAATGCCACATAATGAAAAGTGCAAAGCCACAACAAGTAAGATGCCTCAGGCCCTGAGTCACTACTTGGAGGAGACCTGCCCAACCAGAAAAACCTGCATCGGACTTTTAAGTAACTCAAGAGAGTAACTCAAGAGAAAGTTTTATTATGATAGTTCACTTACAGCAGCTAGTGTTATCTTATCTAACACAAACCTAACTACATGTCTCAGTCATCCTGAAACACCTCACTCTGACATTAAACATCTGTACTACTTGGCATAGAAAACACTTCTTTTATTATATATATATATAATGATACAAGTAAATGAAAACATTCTTGTAAAATATTAATCTAACATTGATAAACCTCCCTTAACTACCACAACTACTATTTCAGTCCCATAATCAGAGCTAACCCAGTTAATCGATAATATGTTGCAAATTAAAAAACAAAACCGAGCCTGGCAAAATAAATAATAGAAACTCTGTTTTCAGATTCTAACAAGTACTCATAATGCGGAAAATAATGAGAATACTAAGAGGAATAACACAGTGCCTGTCTTCTAGGAACATCAACCCTAGCATGTTGATATATCGACAGAGATCATTAAAATACAGCTGACACATGCGATAACAGAAAGAATGTGCAAAAAGCCTTCAGACATGGATGTACAGAGAAGGAAATTTTTTAACTTTGGAGTAGATTGGGGCAGGCTGTGTGAATATATGTGAAAGGAGGGGTCTGCAACATAATCATAGAATATAAAAGGTTGATACAAGGTTTTGTAAAATAAAAATGAGTTTCCCAGAAAGACCAGGTTAGGGATGGTTGTGGACAATTCAAGTAAAAGGAACAAGTACAAAAGGAGGGAGTTGTGAAACCATAGGGTCTGTCTGGGTGTGCAAAAGTCTAATTTTGAAAATGGAAAGACCCAGTGGCATATATGTTAGTATTATTTAGATGCTTCCAAATGCCACTGCAACCTCCAAGTAGATTGGAAAATACCCATCACTCAGGGCTTTAGACAGTCCTGATAATTAGTTAATGATGAGCTGCATATATGCTTGAGATAACTTGGGTCGCTGAGTGCCTGAGACATGTGCTTGACCTTTCAACCAGGAGTAGATGAAGAAGTGATTCATTTGCAAGTACAAGATTTCAAAATAGTGACTATCTTTCTTCTTTCTGACTCCCACCCCTCCGCAACCAAAATATTATATGTGGGCCATAAGCAGAAACTTCTCCATTTACTTCAAGTAGGAAATGTCTACCCAGTAGTGGGTAAAGGTGTTACATGACCCATCAGGACTCTGGAATTATAGGAGCCATTTATCTCCCCAGAGTTAAAAAGAGTAGTTTGGGTTTCAGAGTGAGCAATCAATTTATAAATACTTGGGGGGGAGGTGCCTAAATGGCTCAGTTGGTTGAGCCTCCAACTCTTGATTTTGGCTCGTGTGGTAATCTTGGGGTCATTGCATTGACACCTGCGTGGGCACCATGCTAGGCATGGAGCCTGCTTGAGATTTTCTCTCTCCCTCTCCCTGTGCTCCCCACTCCCAGCTCGCGCACACACTCACTCTCTCTTACAAAAATAATAATAATAAATAAATAAATAAATAAACAAATAAATACATGCATACTTAGGAGATATTTATCTATTCAGGGCCTGGCCAAGAGTTGGGGGCCATGATTTAATTAAGTAAACTGTAGGCAAATGTCTGAATCCCCCCGAGAGAAGTATAAAAACTCATCCACCGAATTCTCCACTATTATAGAAAACTAAGGGCAGAAAGGTGCCAAGTCTAGAGAACCAAAATAAATGAACTATGGTGTGACAGGACGGGTTATCATAGCTTAGTGACTACTTCAGACCAAAACATGGTCTTGGGAGTTCCTCAACAGGGGCACTATTGACATTTGGGGCTACATAAATTCTGTGTGCTAAGAATGTTTAATAGTATTCCCTGGCCTCTTTCCACCAGATGCTACCAGTACTTGGCCCCCAAACCAAAAATGTCTTCAGAATTATACTAGTTGAGAACCAGTGGTGATAGACCCAAGAGTAAGAGGAAAAAACAATCAACCACAAGCAACATTAACCTTGGCTGAGCATGTAAATAGAAAACCATGGAGGATAAGCACAATTGTGTTCTGGGATTCCCAGCTGAGGACTTAAACACAGGCTTAGCTCTTTAGCACTGGAATTCTTCAACAGCTACTGAGTATTAGCACAGAACAGAAACTGTGCCCCACCAGCCAGTGCTGTCAGATTCCTGTGAGGGGTGAGGGGTGGTTACCAAGAGACAGAGCACTTCATCTGAAGAGAATGTGTCAGGCTGGGATCTTTTTTAAAATAAATCAGTGAGTCAGGATAGACTTCTCCCCTGCTGTTCCACTGACTTTTTTTTTTATACTACAATTAAAACTCCATAAAAGCATGGAGGATGAGGACTAATTGTTCCAAAAAGTAGGAAAAATTTGATCGGTTTTCCTCATTTCCTGAGTGACCCTCCAGTAATTTTTCTTAGGTTTGCAACAAAGAAAGAGCCCTTATGTTGTGGCCTTGAAAATAACAATAACACATTTAAAGATAAAACCCAGCTCCTCTATTAGCTCCCATTCTCTCCTATGAAATGAGGGTTTGTCCATATGCCTAGTAGAGTATATGGCAACATTTTTCTTTTCTCTGTCATTTTTGAAAGGAAAAAAAAATAATAATAAAACACACCAAGACCTCACTCCAGCAGATGCTTCTGAGCTGAATGGGGATGGGTAAGAAACTTCTGGCCCTGAGGGTTCCAGAGAGAGGACCTTCCACCTGTACCAGCAGAGAGGGTGGGGGGATAGGTTGGATGAACCTTACGGAGATACCACCAGCCGTGCAGTGAGACCACCGTCTACCTAGCTGATGATCCCTTCATCAGGTCCAAACGCCATTGCTAGAAAAAAACATTTTACCTACAACATAATGCGAACAGTAAACACAACATCATAAAAGGAAGTCTCTTAAATTCCAGAGAGAAAAAGAGACAGAGATTAAATAAAATTAATACACTAGGAGTAATTTGCCAGTAGCTTGTTCTAGTCTTTTTGTTTCTGACTGTAAAATCTCAAAACTGGAAGTCAGCAAACACAAATTCAATAGTTTAATGTTGGGATAAATAGGATTAATGTAAAACTCTGTATCCCCCAAATCATTTTTATAAGACTTTAAAGTACTTAGATATCTTTAGCAGCTCAAAAATTAAGATGAATTTCCCATAACATTCTCTTATTCATCACCCACAAAGGAGAAAGACAGAAAAATCTAGCAAAAAAAATTTATATTTATGAAATCTAGTACAATGTTTTAAAAAGCATAATAAAGGCAACACTTGCTAATACTTTTCTCCCTATTCCTCATTTGAATTCAGGTGAAAAGTCAAAAAATTTTTTAAAGATTTATTTATTTATCTGAGAGGAAGAGAGAGAGAGTAAGGGGAGGCGCAGAGTGAGAGGGAGCAGACTCTGCTGAGACATGGGGCTCAATCCCAGGACCCTGAGATCATGACCTGAGCTGAAATCAAGAGTCAAGATTTTGATGTTCTGTCTGTAAAAATAAGAATTTTTCCTAATTGCCAATTATAAATTTCACTGTGGGAAATGTGGGAAAACAGAAAAGCACAAAAAAAATTTAAATGACCAGTAATCCCAATACTCAAAGATGACTACTTTTAATATACTTGGTGTATTTCTTTCATTCTTAATCTATCCTGAGATGTTCTTTTTAAAAAAAATTTTTTTTACACAAATGGTATGTTTTATAATGTGCTCTTTAAATTTAAAAATATATTCTGAATATTTCCCATGCTATTATTATGTTCCAACCGCTCTTTTCAATGTTTTTGGTCTCAAAACTACTTTATCCTCTTAAGAATTATTGAGGACCTCAAAAAGCTTTTGTTTATGTGGATTGTATTTTTTATTTTTATAGTATTAGTAATTAAAACAAAAATTTTGAAGTTTATTAATTCATTTTAAAATAAAGTAATACTTACATGTCAACATCAGTAATATATTTTACAAAATCTAATTCTATTTTCCAAAACAAACAAACAAAAACATTTAGTGAGAAAAGTGACATTATTTTAGAGTTTTGCAAATACTTTTAATGTTTGGCTTAACAGAAGGCAGCTGAATTCTCTTATCTGCTTCTGCATTCAAAATGTAGATATGTTCTGTTAGCAGAAATATATGAAGAAGGGGTATGTGACTCTTAATCTCAGGGTCGTGAGTTCAAGCCCCGTGTTGGGCGTGGAGACTACTAAAAACAAACAAACAAACAGAAACCGTATATGAAGGAAATCTAGCCTCATATAGGTAGTTGAAAAAGGGAGAAATGACTTTCAGATTATTGTGGGCATTTTTCCTTATACCACACCAAACTTGACAAGTTTTAAAGATTAGTTGCAATGTGGAATCTAAATAATAATAATAATAATAATACAATGGACTTTTCCTACTCTACACTCTCATGAGTGAAAGTGGCAAATACAGATGTGCCAGTATTACAATGGAAATAGTTTTAAAGATTTTTTTTTAATTTATGTATTTATTTGACAGAGAGAAACACAGCGAGAGAGGGAACATAGCAGGGGGAGTGGGAGAGGGAGAAGCAGGCTTCCCGCTGAGCAGTGAGCCAGATGTGGGGCTCGATCCCAGGACCCTGAGATCATGACCTGAGCCGAAGGCAGATGCTTAACGACCGAGCCACCCAGGCACCCCTACAATGGAAATAGTTTTGATCTTGAGGACACCCTGAGAGGAGATCAAACTTTAAGAGCTACTACTGGTCTACCACTTCATATTTAATATTTAACACTGCATTCTATCACAGTCTAGAACACTACCCCATACTCTATTGTCAACATTTACACTATCTCTAAGTTTTTGCTATTATAAAAAAAATGCTATGACAAACACCCTCATATGTACCTCTTTCTGCACATTTATTTTCTTAGAATAACACCTTAGGAACTTGAGGGTCAAACAAACTTATTTTTTCAGGATTTTTATGCATGTTGCCAACTTCCCCTCCACAAAGGTTTATCAGTTTGCATTCCTTTCAGTAGGCTGTACAAGAGCCCTCCGTCCTGACCCACACTTTTATCAACACTGGGTACCGTGTGAGCCCTGTCTTGAGAGAAGTTTTTAGAAAATCAAAATGTGACTGGGCTAGTTGTTAGTGAGCTCACTCTTTCAGATAAAATACATTATTTGAGATTTACTGGAATTCTCTGCTCACTGAGTACTTCTCTGATAATTCTACCACAGTGTTTATTTACTGCTATTTTGCATTATTACAATTAGTATTTACCATGGGTCTTTTACTTGACATTAAGTTTCTTCAGACAGAAACCATGTCTCATTACCTTAGTATATGCCACAGTGCTGAGCCCATGGGATAGAGAGAGATGGGGTAATGGTGGAAATAACATTTTGTACCTCAGAGAGATCTGTGTTTAAATCCTGGCTTCACCCCTTAACTAGCTGTGTGAGCTTGGGCATACTACTCCCCCTTCCTTTCCTGAGCTTGAAGGTCATCCTCAGTTAACAGGGAGACTAATATGTACTTTCTAAGGCAGCTGTGTTGCAATGGTATGTGTAAAATACTTCATACAACACTTGGCGAATAACAAACGTTCCATATGTTTGTTCTCTGCCTTTTCCTTTCCAATGTTAAATTCACCTTGTAAAGCCCAGACTTTGAGGATCTACAAATCCACTTTGATTTACTCTGAACACCGTCACTAAGACAGAAGGCATCTCTCTAACAGTGATTACCTCTGGAAAGTGTAACTAAGCAAAAGCGGTGAGTTTTCTGGTTATTCTTCCCTGTATCGCTCAGTCGTTACTCATTCTCTCAGTCAACATCTCTGAGTGTGTGCAGTGTGTTCCGAAGACAAATTACACACAGTCCCTAAACAACAGAAAGAATGAAAGTGCCAGAATGCCACAATCATGTTGAAACCTGAATTCAGAGAAAAGCCGTTCACCAAACTGCGCTGAGAGAGCTTCCTAACTACGTCCCAGGGGCTGCAGGTACATCATCCCTGACCCTATTGTGGCTCAAAGCTCACAATTATTGCAGTGGGGCTTCAGGACTAGTGTAGCTTAATGGGACCCTGAGATGTATTCAAATACATTTCTAACAAGAAACTTTTGACATTTTCTGACCACCCGACTGAGGAAATGAGAGGAAGACAGTAGTGAGCGAGGTACAGAGCAGACTGACGTTCACTCCCAGTTTTAACTCAAAAGTAAAACAAAGCACCAAACAAGGAGAATTACTTGTGCATCTGAGAGTACACCCCAGTTAAGGTGCGGGTGAGGACGGGTCACTGGGGAGCAGCCCTGCGAGCCGGCAGCACGGGCCCAAAAAACTGCTCAGGTCAGGAGGTCCTGACAGATCATACTGAGAGGGAGGGAGGGGACCTGACACCCATTCACACTCTCCTCTGCTCCAGGAGCACGAGAGACCCTGGTGCGTTCCTACTTTCATTTACTCCCACACACACCCACCTCTTTCAGAGTCTGAGGTTCAAAGAGGTCATGCAGCTCTCACCAGTATACCCCGGAGACCTTCGAGTGCTAAGGCTTTAACAGCTCCGGGAGAGATTCAAAGAAAGTCTGGGACTCTTGATTCTTGAAGTCAAACTGAGAATGATCGTGAACTTTTGGCTACCAGCACCCGGATGGTATCTGCTCAAGTTGGTGTTAGGTCATTATAAAGCTCTCTTAACTCTATATTCGATAGAGTTGAAAATATTTGCAATAGGGAGGCATGTGGATGGGAAGGATGAATTCCTCCTGGTCTGAAGCAGGCTTTTAAAAATTTGCTGGTAGTAAGTTGTGGTGATGAAGGTGGAATGGCAGCTTGGGTTTCAATATTGTAACTGTTATGTCCAAAAGATTCCTTATTGGGGGAGAAAAGTATTTCGGGAAATGTGGGGCATGACTCCACCTTAAGGGGGTTCTTTTGGCTAGCCCTGAAGGAAGGGCACATGTGTAGCCAAGGCCTGTAGGAGAAAAAAACATCTAACAGAAATGTTAAGGAGAGCAGTGCCTGGGTGGCTCAGATGGTTAAGCATCTGTCTTCAGCTCAGGTCATGATCTCCAGGGTCCTGGGATCGAGCCCTGCATCGGGCTCCCTGCTCAGCGGGGAGCCTGCTTCTCCCTCTCCCACTCCCCCTGCTTGTGCTCTTTCTCTCAAATGAATAAATAGAATCTTTAAAAAAAAAAAAAAAAAAGAAAAGAAATGTTAAGGAGAGATTAAAAGCACTCTTGGTGCTAAGAACAAAATGTGGAAGGGCAGATGTATCTAGGCCTCAGAGGGAAGAGGAAACAGGAAAACCATGAGGAATCTTGTCTCTCTGTCTCTCTCTCCTTTAGCATAGCTTCCTCAGTTTCTCTTGCACGCGGCTCAATAGGGCTGCCACCAACCAGCACCTTCAGTCCCAGAGTCTATACAACTGCTTGGAGTTCTGTTTTTCTTTGTAACAAACAATTATTTCCCAGGGAGATTAAGAGAAACCAAAAACAAAAACAGAATCGTGGCTTTCTGGAAAGGTATTTTATTGCTTCTCCCTCTCTCAACCTCTATATTCCAAAGAACAAAGAGGAAGGAGTGGGAAAAACATTACAACCTCACCTCTAGTGGATGGCATGAGCTGTCTTGATGAAGGACGGAGGCCTTCCTGAGTGACAGGATAGATTCAAATGGCTTTCACTCTCTTACCCCTGTATAGACAATAAGGTGTGCTCACAGAATTCTGGGACAGAGGCATTCCTTGTATGTGCTCTATTTTGGGTGGACTGTTTTACGGTTTTAGAAGCTCACTTGAGTGACCCTACATTCAGAGTCCTACCCTGCCTATCTATATAGGATCTCCTCTCCACCCATCTTCTATATTCTAGACTACCTGCCTTGACAGATAGCCTTTATTTAGCTTTAAATAGCATTTTTTTTCCCGGGTACTAACTCAGACACCAAGTTACACTCAGCAATTTTAGCTAATGTTCTTCTTGGACAGTTTGCAGAAGTAAATTTAGAACTTTTTTTTTTAAAGATTTTATTTATTTACTTGACAGACACAGCGAGAGAGGGAACACAAGCAGGGGGAGTGGGAGAGGGAGAAGCAGGCTTCCCGCAGAGCAGGGAACCCGATGCGAGGCTCGATCCCAGGACCCTGGGATCATGACCTGAGCCGAAGGCAGACGCTTAACGACTGAGCCACCCAGGCGCCCCTAGAATTTTTTTGACTAATAGAAAAATTAACAATTTTTTAAAAAAACAGAAAAACCAGTATTCTATCCAAAATATTATTTTTTTAAAGATTTTATTTATTTATTTGAGAGAGAGTGAGAGCGAAAGAGATCACAGAGGCAGAGGGAGAGGGAGAAGCCGATTTCCCGCTGAGCAGAGAGCCCAACGCGGGGCTCAATCCCAGGACCCTGAGATCATGACCTGAGGCAAAGGCAAATATTTAACTGACTATGCCACCCAGGTGCCCCCAAAATATTATTGAAAAGATCAAAATAAAGTGGAATAGATCTCCAAAAAGTTGACACCTGTCCCCCAAACCTTTTGTTTCTAAAACTAGCTAAATAGAATGTGTGTCTCCATTTCTGAGTTACCAGAAAAGACAATCTGATACTACTTGAGTCTCATTTCACCCCCTGACCAGGATCGTAGTAGCCCACCTTGTGAGTTGGAGCATAAATATCCAAAGGAGGATTGACCTAGGTATATAGGACTAAAAGAATTAAAAGGCAATTAACTTTCTAATAATGGCAAATATATAGTTAAGAGATTTCCATACAGCTTTGAAACCTCAAAGCAGATACCAAGATGTGCAAGACAGGTCACGTTGAAGCCTAAGTTAAAGACTTGTTTGTTTTTATCATAAAATGGAAAGTCAAAGCTAGAATAAACAGTGATAGTTAAATTCAGGTGATATTTCATGGGAAAAGGTACACTTTTTTCATCTGCTCATTGGACAATTGTCTATCTTCTTTGGAGTACTGTCTATTCGGATCCTTTGCCCATTTTAAAATTGGGTTATTTGTCTTTTTATGATTGAGTTCTATAGTCCACCAGACCAGTTTTGAAGCATGGTTCTAACGGTTGTTCCTGGCTACCTAATCCCTCTTTTTCACACTTCTCATGATTCTCTACCTACCAGGATACTGTGAATACAGTCATTTTGTGCTTAAATTGGTCACAGTTAGCTTCTATTACAACTCAAAACCTGACGGACATAGACTGGAACCCAAGGCAGCTTCCCTTACCTAGAGAAAATCACTAACATAAGACTTCCCTGGCAAGTGGAAAGCTGTTCAGAGGCAATGTTGTTACTAAAGCCTGGGTTTCTGAATTTGTGATTCTCAACTCTTAAGCTATGCAAACTCAGTCCAGGGGAATTTGTGGGATTGACAAGTGGAAATCTTGCAGTTTGAGCAGCAGGTAAGAACTGGAACAGAGAGAAATGGAAAGAAAACTCTAAGAAATTGTTGCCATTTCTTGCCATTCTACTCTAAGATTAAGTAGGCCATTGATTGTTGGAAGTTATTCAGATGCTAAGGCCCCAATTTTCTGCTGCTGGCAGTCCTCTCTCCGCCTTGGTCCACAGAGGCTGAGTGACCCTGCATTTCCTGTCCACCTGGGTTGATATCCGGGGATTTTCTTCCAAAGGGTCGAGTATGTAAATGGAGTAGGAGTCCTAATTCTATTTGCAGATTTAACTACATATTTTGTTATCAGGCAATTTCAGTTCATATATCAACACTGCCAACTTTGTGTATGCTTTCTCCCCAGCCCTCCCTTTTGTATCCTGGACCCTTTGAGTCGGGGAAACAAGAATATCCCTTCCTCCCAGAATTATGAGTGATCTGAGGCCAAGGGCTTGGAGAAAGTTGTTTTCTGCAATGTCTGAGGAAGTATCCTCTGCTCACTCCTCTGAGCAGGACCACAACCGTAGCTCCAAAGGGCCTCTGGAGCCCTCTCACTCCTAAGCACCCACTTTCCCTTTTCTGATGCCCCCTTCTCCCAGGAGAGTGTCTTAGGTCCTGTATTTGAAGGGAATTGTTCAAAAGGGAATCCAATCTAAATCAGATGCTGACAGGCTTAAACTTTTAACCCTCTCAGAGGTGTTAGCACTTCTGTCCTTAATTTCTCTCTATTTGGCCGGCCTTTTGCCAAATTCAAAGACCACTTGTGAGCTCTCATCCTCTGTGCCCTTGTCTTGGCACCCAGAACAAAATGATTTGAGACTGTGATGGTATGAGCAGTGCTGATCTGAGAAAGGGAAACCTGAGGCCCTGGGATGAACTGTTTCGTGGTGAGCTCCAACCAGTTATTCATTCGACAACCATTTCTTAAGTACCTACTGTGTGCCAGGCTGTGCCCTAGCTCCTGGAGACACAGCAGAGAAGCGAGACAAGGCCCCCGCCCTCATGGAGCTTTCCCTCTAGTGGTGGCAAAAAACAATGAATAAACAAACCAAAAAAAACCCACCATTTCAGATAGTGATGGTGCCATGGAGAGCAATCTGAAATCATGAATAATGTGATAGTGAAAGATAAGAAGAGAGCCTGATGGGCAGAGTGGCTGAGGAAAGTCTCTTGTCATCCGTACTGATACTGAAGAGTAGATCTGGGGAAGAAGCACCAGGGAGAGAAGACAAAGACATGAATGCAGGAACAGGCTGAGCACGTTGGAGGTTCTGAAAGAAGCCAGCAGGGGTGGAATGTAGTGAACGTCGCAGAAGGGTGTGAGAGGACCTGTGAGAGGTAAGCAGGTCAGGTAGGGCCTTGAAATCTATGCAACACTTAACACACAGAAGTTAAGTGTCTTGCACCAAGTCACACGGCAAGTAAGTGCAGAGCCAGGATGATAAACCAGGTCTTTTCAATCCTATCAGGTGTTTTTGCGTTATAACCTGGTTTATGCCCCAAATAGTGCTGGATGAAGAGGGGATTTATTGAAGCCCATCTTGGAGATCCAAAAACTCTAAGAGGAGACAAAGACCACAACAGTCTCACTTTTCTCCTTATTTTCTCTTGAAAACAAACAAACACTAGATAGGAAAACTTCCAAGTGTACTGTGCTAAATCCAAAAATTCTTTTAAACAAAGGATCTGAATTTTATAGATACTATAGTAAATACCTATTGAACATTTATCATATGATCCCATAGAGCATGTAGAGAAGTTATTTTGGTATTTCTATGTTTGACCTTATGAAAATTCAATCACACGAGATTGCCTAATGTCTATTTTTAAACACAAGATTTACTCTCCCTATTACACACTAGGAAACTTAATATACTAAGGTGCTGGTCAGGATTAGCTACTATGCAGATTTTCTGGATGTTTTATGTTTTGCTTTTAAAATTAGAAGCAAATTGAAATAATTATATGTGATACAATACATTAATAAAAGAAAGAACAAGAACCATATGATCCTCTCAATAGATGCAGAAAAAGCATTTGACAAAGTGCAGCATCCTTTCTTGATCAAAACTCTTCAGAGTATAGGGATAGAGGGTACATACCTCAATACCATAAAAGCCATCTATGAAAAACCTACAGTGAATATCATTCTCAATGGGGAAAAACTGAGAGCTTTCCCCCTAAGGTCAGGAACACGGCAGGGATGTCCACTATCACCAGTGCTATTCAACATAGTATTAGAAGTCCAAGCCAAGCAATCAGACAACAAAAAGAAATAAAAGGCAACCGAATCGGCAAAGAAGAAGTCAAACTCTCACTCTTTGCAGATGATATGATACTTTATGTGGAAAACCCAAAAGACTCCACCCCAAAACTGCTAGAACTCATACAGGAATTCAGTAAAGTGGCAAGATATAAAATCAATGCACAGAAATCAGTGGCATTCCTATACACCAACAACAAGACAGAAGAAAGAGAAATTAAGGAGTTGATCCCATTTACAATTGCACCCAAAACCATAAGATACCTAGGAATAAATCTAACCAAAGAGGCAAAGAATCTGTACTCAGAAAACTATAAAATACTCATGAAAGAAATTGAGGAAGACACAAAGAAATGGAAAAACGTTCCATGCTCATGGATTGGAAGAACAAATATTGTGAAGATGTCAATGCTACCTAGAGCAATCTACACATTCAATGCAATCCCCATCAAAATACCATCCACTTTTTTCACAGAGCTGGAACAAATAATCCTAAAATTTGTATGGAACCAGAAAAGACCCCGAATACCCAGAGGAATGTTGAAAAAGAAAAGCAAAGCTGGTGCCATCACAATTCCAGACTTCAAGCTCTATTACAAAGCTATAATCATCAAGACAGTATGGTACTGGCACAAAAACAGACACATAGATCAATGGAACAGAATAGAGAGCCCAGAAATGGACCCTCAACTCTATGGTCAACTAATCTTCAACAAAGCAGGAAAGAATGTCCAGTGGAAAAAAGACAGTCTTTTCAACAAATGGTGTTGGGAAAATTGGACAGCCACATGCAGAAGAATGAAACTGGACCATTTCCTTACACCACACACAAAAATAGACTCAAAATGGTTGAAAGACCTAAATGTAAGACAGGAGTCCATCAAAATCCTAAAGGAGAACACAGGAAGCAACCTCTTCGACCTCAGCCGCAGCAACTTCTTCCTGGAAACATCACGGAAGGCAAGGGAAGCAAGGGCAAAAATGAACTATTGGGACTTCATCAAGATAAAAAGCTTTTGCACAGCAAAAGAAACAGTCAACAAAACCAAAAGACAACCGACAGAATGGGAGAAGATATTTGCAAATGACGTATCAGATAAAGGGCTAGTATCCAAAATCTATAAGGAACTTATTAAACTCTACACCCAAAGAACAAATGATCCAATCAAGAAATGCGCTGAAGACATGAACAGACATTTTTCCAAAGAAAACATCCAAATGGCCAACAGACACATGAAAAAGTGCTCAACATCACTCGGCATCAGGGAAATCCCAATCAAAACCTCAATGAGATACCACCTCACACCAGTCAGAATGGCTAAAAATAACAAGTCAGGAAACGACAGATGTTGGCGAGGTTGCGGAGAAAGGGGAACCCTCCTATACTGTTGGTGGGAATGCAAGCTGGTGCAGCCACTCTGGAAAACAGTATGGAGGTTACTCAAAAAGTTGAAAATAGAGCTACCATACAACCCAGCAATTGCACTACTGGGTATTTACCCCAAAGATACAAATGTAAGGATCCGAAGGGGTACGTGCACCCTGATGTTTATAGCAGCAATGTCCACAATAGCCAAACTATGGAAAGAGCAAAGATGTCCATCGACAGATGAATGGATAAAGAAGATGTGGTATATATACAATGGAATATTATGCAGCCATCAAAAGGAATGACATCTTGCTATTTACAACGACGTGGATGGAACTGGAGGGTATTATGCTGAGTGAAATAAGTCAATCAGAGAAAGACATGTATCATATGACCTCACTGATAGGAGGAATTCTTAATCTCAGGAAACAAACTGAGGGTTGCTGGAGTGGTGGGGGCTGGGAGGGATGGGGTGGCTGGGTGATAGACATTGGGGAGGGTATGTGCTATGGTGAGCACTGTGAATTGTGTAAGACTGTTGAATCACAGACCTATACCTCTGAAACAAATAATACATTATATGTTTAAAAAAAAAAGGAAGAAGAAGAAGATAGCAGGAAAGGAAGAATGAAGGGGGGGAAATCAGAGGGGGAGACAAACCATGAGAGACTATGGACTCTGAGAAACAAACTGAGGGTTCTAGAGGGGAGGTGGGTGGGGGGATAGGTTAGCCTGGTGATGGGTATTAAGGAGGGCACGTTCTGCATGGAGCACTGGGTGTTATATGCAAACAATGAATCATGGAACACTACATCAAAAACTAATGATGTAATGTATGGTGATTAACATAACATAATAAAATCTAAGATTCTAAAGGATTAAAAAGAATAAAATAAAAGTAATTTTACACTCAAGTAAAAAAGAAAGAAATTGGCTAATAAAGACCAGATGTGTGTACACTGTGTATACATATGCAAGAACTTGAGGTGAGCCCAGAATTCATGAGTGTTCCAGCAGTCTGCCATTAGACTAGGGTTAGAATCCTAGTGCACTTTCCAGCTGCCTGACATTAGATAAATTACTCAGTACAGCTAAGCCTCCATTTTCTCTCTCATAAAACGGAGATGAAAACAATGCCTATATCATAGAGTTATTGTGAAAATAACTCAAAATAACAAGTGACAGTGCAAGGAATAGACTCGCTATTCCTTGAGTAAATAATGGTTGGCCTTCTTCCCTGGGTCTCTGTTCACTCATCAGAAACATAAGTCAGGGAAATGATGCTAAGGCCCCTTCCAGGATAAGTGCCATCAGCAGCCAGGCTTTCCTGCCAGACTTGGACCTAGGACAGTGACACCTTTTTCTGCAGACAGATAGAGAAGGGCTAGCCAGATGGACCCAGAGACTGACACACAACTCACAGGGAAATGAGCAAGGAAACTTAAGGGACTGAGACTTGATGCGCCAGGGTCCTGGTAGACCCCCACCTCAGTTCCCCAGGCCCAATTCATTTCACCAATGCATTCACTTCAACTAATTGCATGTGAGATTATTTGTTTACTGTCTGCCCTCTCCAGAAACTGAACTCTTAAGATTAGGAATTCTGTTTTGTTCACTCACTCTATGTAGGTCCCCAATAAATATTTGCTAAATGAGCCTCTTTTTTTATAGTAGGTACATTTCTAAAATTGGAGGTGTCATGAGCTTAGCTAAGCTACTCCGAGGTATTGCTCCCTCGGCATCCATTTTGTTTGGCTAAGTGACCCGCAGGAGCCTTAACCTGACACCAGCCTCCCTCATGCTAGCACATGCCCTGGGTAACCGTCTGAAGAGTCACATGCCACTGAAGTTCCTGATATGACTTCCCCAGCAGTTCTTGTGATCAACAATCTCCCCCATCTTCAATGCCTCCCTGCTCTGTGCCCCTTAGATAAGACCCCCATGGAGCTTACCAAAACCCCACTCATTTTAGTTTGAATTGACTGATCCAGTCTCAGCCCAGGAAGCCCCAAAGTCCTCCACTCATGGACCCTAATAAAGGCATATGTCCCAGGTCTTGACTTTCTCTCTGCACTCTGCCTTGACTTCCCCATGTGGCCCCCTGAGCTATGCTGTGTACTTCCTCCAGGACTTGTGAGTACTAAACTTGTCTACTGCGATTTCTCTTGTGGTCTTTTGTCAAACTATGGCTCACCATCTGGCACCCTATGCTCCACTTAACAAATGTTAATTTAACAAAGTCATAACAGGAGGAAATTAATCTTATTTACAAATCAACAATTTTAAGTGCCCTACTGTAATCAGACATTAAGAGGAATTTGTGGTGAATGTAAATTTGTTTAGCATGCGAATTTTTTTTTTAAAAGAGAAGCATCATCAAACTAAGAAAACATCAGTGGCTCCGTAAGAAGGTTTGGAGCATTCAATTTGGTAGACATCAATTAATCTTCCCACATATCATGGACTTTATCAGATTAGGATGTGGAATTTTGGAACTGAATACACTTCAGTTGCCTTAATAGAGGACTTTTCTCTGGACAAAAAGCAAAGGGGCGCCTGGGTGGCTCAGTTGGTTGAGCGACTGCCTTCGGCTCAGGTCATGATCCTGGAGTCCCGGGATCGAGTCCCACATCAGGCTCCCTGCTCAGCAGGGAGTCTGCTTCTCCCTCTGACCCTCCTCCCTCTCATGCTCTCTGTCTCTCATTGTCTCTCTCACAAATAAATAAAATCTTAAAAAAAAAAAAAAAAAAAAAAAAAGCAAAGCCTATTCTTATCCTCCCATCTATGATCTGGCTCAAGGGCCAGTCTAAGGGAGGCTTTCCAACAAGTCACAGAAGTTGGGAATGATGACCGCAGACATCCTAATTGAACAATCCCTCAGTACTTATCACTGTCCCCTCCAAGCTACTGTGTTTCCAGAGTCACTGAATATTGTCAATTCCTGGTCAATGAATGTACCAAAATTCTCCCTAATCTAACAGGTTCAACCTCCCAACTAAATTTGCTTCTCACAGGAGTCTGGATGATTTGACAATTCACTTGCTTATTCATTCGTTCAGTTATTCATGCCATTCACTTATTCATTCAACAAATATTCTCAGGCTTAGAAATCCTGAGTGCTTCTAGAGGAGAAAAATAAAGTTTAGACAGAGCAGCAATTAACAGGACAAGAGTTGGAACTAGGACCTAAAGGAATATCTAACCACATATTGTGCCTGAAATATCTTTCTGCCCAGCTGCTGTATTACCTCTGCAGAACCTTTCTAAATCTAATTTTAAGAAGAATGTATGTCTTGGGACACCTGGATGGCTCAGCCAGTTAAGTATCTGCCTTCAGCTCAGGTCATGATCCCGGGGTCTTGGGACTGAGCCCCGCACCAGGCTCCCTGCTCAGCGGAGAGTCAGCTTCTCCGTCTCCCTCTGCCCCTCCCCTGGCTTGTGCTCTCTCTCTCTCTCAAATGAATAAAATCTTAAAAAAAAAAAAAAAAAAGAATATATGTCTTTTCTCTATTCCTTTGTTAATATCCTTAGTGTAATGTTTATGACATTATGTTGAAGCTAACTGCTTCCCCGTGCCAGACTGAGCTCCTTGAGAGAAGCAGCTGTGCCACCCAATCACCTTCATGCTCCTGGTGCCTAGCACAGGGCCTGGCATATACAACTTTAGGAGAAGGTCTATGGATTCCAGTGAAGCTAATGGAGGTCTAGGTATTATGAGGCCTGCATTGTCTAATATGGTACCCACTAGCCACATGTGGCTATTGAGTACTTGAAACATAGCTGTGAGGGAGGAATCGAGATGCACTGAAAAGTGAAATACACACCAAATTTCAAAGACTTAGCATAAAAATATATAAAATACCCCATTAATAATTTTTATATTGATTACATGTTGAAACGATAATACTTTGGATATGGGGTTAAATAAAATAAATTATTTAAATTAATTTCACCTGCTTTTTACATCTTTTAATGTGACTATTAGAAAATTTTAAATTACATATGTGGCTCACATTATATTTCTACTGGATAATGCTGGCCTAAGCCAAAGATTACTCTTTCAGGTACAAGCCACGTCCAGTCTCTTAAACCTGGCTTTCTAAGTTTTCTTGGTAGGAAGAGGAATTTGGCCATATTGTCTGAATTGAGTCAAGGTTTTCATTAAGCCTAGGTTCAGAATATCCAAGAAATATAAGACACATTTCTTTTATATTTGCAAAATTCTATAGTCAATATGTTCCACACTTAATAGGTTTGCTGTTAAAAAAAAAAAAAAATCCAACTCTTGCTGTATTCTCTACATTGAGTCAAAGTCTAACCAAGGGCATGTAATACCCATGCAGCCAACATTTAAATAGCTCTTCAGTTTCTGGCTCCAAGCGCCTGTTGTGATCTCTCTCCTCCCTCAGTCTCTGGCATCCTGAGCAGCCACCCCTCCCATTTCAGCTCTTTCCACTGACCTCAAAAGAGGGCTGGCTCAAATAACACACTTGTCAAGACACCTGGGTAAGCACAGCAGTGGGAGACAGCATATAAATAGATATATGGAAACAGAGTGCTCCGTACTAATAACAAAAACCCCTTACAAACTGCCTTCACCTTCCAAAAGTTTTGTTTCTTACAATGATTAGTTAAATGTAAATGTCACTATTAATTTCACTCCTATCAGCTCAGACAGACCTATTTTATACAGGCACTAGCAAAACTGCAATTCAAGATGATTCTTACGTTGTGGGTACTACTGTGGCGAAAATCCTCTGTGCTTAAATAGAGAATTTAAAATTGAACGACAGAAAATGATCCAAAGCAAAAATACTGAAAAACTTCTAAGTAGTCTATCAGAAAGACTAAAAGGGTCAGGCTTCACTGGTCTCCAGTCAGAAAAATGCAAAAATAATGAGTGCCTGTTTACATACTTCCCTCTGTGTAGAAGACCGTACGTTTGAAACATTCAGCACCGTGTTCGGCACACGGTCCGCATACAATAAATATTACTAATGAGTATATGAGTGCGTGGGCCCTTACTACTGCATGGGATACTGCAATCACCAGGTCTTTGTTTTAAACCTTGAGTGATACGGTAGACCGAATACAGCTTCCTATTCTACTCAGACTAAAACATGACGTCCTTACCACGGCCTGTAAAGCCCTACTTGATCTGCAACCCAACTACTTCTCAGATTCACCTCCCACCCCCCTCCCCCATATTTACTCTGCTCCAGCAACCTGACCTCCTTGTGTCCTCAAACAAGCCCCACGTGTTCCTGCCTCAGTGCCCGTGCAGCAGCTCTTCCCTTTTCTTAGGACGCTCATTCCTTCCTTCTCTGCCCGTGTCACCTTATCAGAGAGGCCTTCTTCACCAACACATATCCACAACAGCATAACCCTTATCCTGCTGCATTTGTCCTCCTATCACTTACTGCCACCTGGCATATTACGTATTTATTTGTTTGTTTATCTCCCCAACTGGAAAGTCACTCCCAGGAAGGCAGAAACTTTGTTCATTTTGTTCACTGCTATATCCTTTGTGCCTAGAAAGTGTCTGGCACACAGGAGTTCAATAAATGTTTGTTGAATGAATAAATTAATGAACATTGGATTGGAGCTGAGGCAGCTGGATCTAGTCCCAATTCTACCACTAAAAACTTGTGTGACTTTGAACAAATGTCCCCTGACGTTCAGCTTCTGAATCTGCAAAAGGACTGGCTGGGAAAAGATGCTTCTAAAGCTTCTCCCAGCTCGAACATCCTGTGGGTTCTATAGAGCTGCTTTCTACATCTAACTTTTGTATGAAGCTTTAGCAACACAAAAATCCTTTTTGACAGTCACAAACTATTAGCTCTCTAGGCACTTTATTATGATTGAATACCCTGCTCCCAAGGCCCCTGATGAAGACTTCCCCATTCCTTCCAGGCAAGATGGATCCCAGGACTAGATCCCTACTTTGAGGTACTTCATATAGACCTTTTTTTCCTCAAACCTCTTATAACAGTTAATGACATAATTGTGTTTTTCTATTTCTATTTCTCCAATGAGAATGGGAACACCTTGGAACAGTAACGGATTCTTAGTAATTTTTGTATCCCTAGCACCTTGCATGGTCCATGGCAATTAGTAGGTATTCCATGAATGTTTAGTGAATGAATGAATATAGGAAAGTCAAAGTGAAATAGGATCATGACTCATATTAAAAACAGAGACCATCATTCCCCCCTCACTGATGGAGGTGGGCAGAAGATAAAGCTTTGCTGCCAATAATGGTTCATCTGAAAGGAGGTAAGAAACTAAAACTTATTGGGAACTTACTAAAGGCAAGTACTCTTACACATATTCACGTAGTTTATTTAATCCTATGACAACTTTATAAATTAGGAAGTATTACTACCATTTTACAGATGAGAAAATTGAGGCTCCGAGAAAATAGGGAATTTGCCCATGATAGAATGGCTAGTAGGATTCACACTCGGGTTTCTTCATGCCGTATATCATACTCCTATCACTAAATAATATATCAGGAGGGTAGTTCTCTGATTCAATACAAGCATTGGCATGTGTACTAGTGAGCTTTTCTGCACTAGAAAAGCATTTTTATAATTAAAGGGAATTTTTTCCTTGATTCAGAAACGTGGCTATGGATAATTCCATCTGCCATTTTTGAAAGTGTAAAGAAAAGGTTTACAAGCAGATTACACTTCTGCCTTTTGAATTTTTAAGTTTTTATTCTGATAATAAAATGCACTACCTGTTCATTATAGAAAAACCAAGAAATACAGATATTTTTTAAAATTTTAGTCAACCATTATCCCATCACTTAGAGACAGCCACTATAAACCTTTTTTAACCTTAAGGTTAATAAAGGTTACCATAACTTTTATTATATTCTTCATTATGTTAACCTTTATTAACCTTTTATGAAACTTTATTAACCTTTTAGGCCTTTTTCCAATACATATTTTATAGTGAGATCATTCTAAATTATACAATGAGCATTTCTTTCATATTCAATATACATACTTCCCATATTGTTAGAAATCTTCATAAATAGCATTTTAATAATGGCTTAGTAACATCACATAAAGTAGATGCAATAATCATTCTGTTACTATTAGGCTATTTCCATTTATTTACTATTAAGTGCCTCTCAGTTTAAAAAAAACCCAGTTTGTAATTTAACTTCTGAGAATGGTTCCAACCGCCAAGAAAATGCAAACAGCCTTTCCATTCAAGATGGGGGGAAACTTCTACTATTATGCAAAGAATGAGGTCTAGTAATTTTTCAAGGTAGAAGCTAGTTGGAGCTATTCCAGGTTCACCTACAGTAAGGGTCTCTCTCCTGCACAAGAAGGGAGGTGGTCAAAGTCCAGCAGTGGCTTGGAGGAAGCAGACCCAGGCTCACCTCCGGGTTCTATGACTTGCCTTATACCCTCAGTAAAGCATATAAAGCCTCAGTTTCCTCATCTATAAAAGGACAGTCAGCACATAGTGTTGCTGGAAGGGTTTAAAATGAGAAAATATCCGTAAACACTCAGCACCAAGACTGGCACAGAGTGGACTCTCTTATAACTCTAAAACTTTGGCAGCAGAGCCAAGAGGAAGGGGCAAAGAAGGATGGGACAGCATTCTTACCTCCCATCCTTTAGAGAATATTCCAAATTCTCACCTAGCCTCAGGGGGAAAAAAAAAAAGAACTTTAGGCCATATTTGTAAACTTACAACAAAATAGTTTGATTTGTGACAACACTTTGAGGTGGGAAAAAGTCGGGGACTCCCAGTTCCCCTGAGAGGTCCTGCCCGCTGGCATCTCTCCACTTCTAGCTATGGTTCTCATCTCCTTTCCCCTGGCCTTCGCCATGGTTCAATCCCTAGACATCTTTCTCTTTGTTACTGTCTCCCTGATCTGAGTCCTTCTAAAACCAACTTCCAGTCTGCTATCAGCAATCCTTCCGTAACTCTAGTCTGTTTTCCTAAATCTTGCTCACAAGTTTACTGATTTCTTGTTACCCATGTCATCAAATCCAAAATTAAAAAGTGTGATGGTTTGCAAGGCCTCCACCCCCACCCCATTCCCTCTGGTTGCCCTCACCCTATTAATTCTAATTCTTGCCCTAATGTCCACCTTACCATCTGTAGTCAGAGCAGGCTGAAATTTACTACAGATAAATCCTATCTTTACCTGAAGATCTTGACCTTTGTTAAAGGGCAATGCAACCTCAACGTGCTTTGAATCACTGTCAGCTGCTCACATTTTAGAGTAAATGAGTTTGCAAATTCTCTAGGTGGTAAATTTTGGTTGGGCAAAGATATAAGGATCCTGAACACCATTAAGGGGGAAAGGTTATAAAGGCTGGGATTGGCAGATTTCCCTTCTCAGTATTGTCCAGGAATCACAGGTCACTACTCCCTGTTCCGTCTCCCACAGGTACCTTCTCTTCCTCTTTTCCTTTCTGCATCTCCTGCCTACTCACTAAAGCCCAGATCATGCCCACTTCTCAAAGCAGCACCGATCTACACACTCTCTTCCTCCCTGCCCCTCTCGTTTATTTAGCACAGAGACTCATACTCCCCATATTGCTAACTTCTTCCATAAAGCCCTTGAGGACAGGTGCTGTGCCTCCTTCCCACTTGGCAGTTACTAGATAAATATGTGACCAACATTCCAGACTTCTAAACTGACTGACTAGTCCCCTTAATCGGTGCTACTCCATGGGCTATTTCAACTTCAGCTCTGCTGGCTCTGGTCGGACAGAACTTTTAACTTTGAGTAAGAGGGGCATTCTGAAATGTTGCACATCCATCTGTCCCCTACAAAGCCATTCTACTGATAATAATAGATTTAGGAAAGGACATCACTGACTGACAAAACAAAACAAACAAAAAACCCACACCCCAAAGAGAACATGTGAAAGTAGAAACAAATCCAAATAGGAGATGAGTCCTACTATTCTCATTTTAGGGCCTACGTGAAGTCTGGGAGATGGAAGTGGAAGGAGACCCATATTTTTAATACAGTATTGCCTAATCGTAATCACATTCATAGAAACGTTGATATTTGGAACCATGAAAAAAAAGGATTTTAAGAACAGGGGTTATTGAAACTTATGTTTTTCTCCAAGTAATTTACGAGGCTTTGTACCAAATTAAAGTCCTCTTACAGCGACCTAGTGCCGGTTCCAAGAGACCTCCAGTCAGTCATCTGAAGGCTCCCGAGCAGCCCTCTCCGTCTCCACCCCCACTTCATATCCCCTTCTCTTCTATAGCTCAGGCTTTTAAGATTGTTCCTACGCCTTGGGCCAAATACAAGCGGTTCAACACATTCCTGCAGTTAGGCAGGACCCTAAGTAAATCCCCAGGAATAAACGAGAGCCGCAAGTCACAAGTTGTTGGGCGGAGGGGGGGCGGGGGTGGCGGAGAGGAGGAGGGGGGGCGGTAATGAACTTTGCTGCTGCAGGCGGGCCTGTCACTCCAGCTGACAGCAAGCACCTTCACCTTCAAGTTTCTTACGAGGCAGCATCCCCTGAGAGAAAGTGCATAGCTCAGAGGCAAGGCACGCTAGCTGAAAAAGAAAAGGGAAGCGTGCGGAGTCTCCCCGCGAAGCCCCTGCCTTCGAGGCCGCATTTCCAGGCCCGCGGCCGGGCGAGCGCTCGGGCTGTGGCCTGAGAGGGGCGCACGCTACCTGGCGTCCGGCTCCTCCTCCGACTCCGCGGCCGTCTCGTCCTCCTCGCTCTCCGATTCCTCGTCGCTCTCCAGCCTTCGGGTGGCCTCCTCGTCCCCGTCGGAGCCGAGGGGACTCTCCGCGGCGTAGGTGCTGTCGCTGCTCGCCATCGTGCCTCTGCCGGGCCGGAGCCGGAGCCGCCCGCGCGCGCCCGGTGTTCTCCCTCTGACTGCGCCTCTGGCTCCGGCCGGGCTCTGCCCTGCCCCGGCGGGCGGCTCGGGTTCCCGGCCCCGGGGGCGGGCCAGCCCCGAGACTTTAAATAGAAGGCGTCAAAGTTTCGCCACCGAGCTTCTGGGGCCCGGGCTCAGCGAGTTCCCCTCTTCCCCGGCGTCTGCCAACTTCCCCCCCGCCCCGGCCCTCCCCGCCCCAGTTTAGGCAGATCCCTGGAGGCCCTTTGGGCGACTCTTGATCACCATTCCGAAGCGAGGCAGGCTCCAGCTGCACCTGGGACTTGAAAGGAGGAAAGGCACCCAGCCGCGCCTCTCTTCCCTCCAGTGTGGCTCTGGTGTGGCTCTGGTGTGGCTTTGGTGTGTTTGGTGCCCAACTACTTGATGGACCCTTCATCCCAACCAAGTAACTACTCCTTACTGAGCACTCAGAGCGCTTACTAGTTCAGGCACTCTGCTAAGGGTCTCATTCATTACCCCCTCACAATTCTGCTGTGGCATGTTTAACTGCAATGCTGGTTTTTTAGATCAGAAAACTGAGGCTCAGAAGAGCTTGGGAAGCTGGCTGGCTCAAGGTCTCCTGCCTAGTATGTGATCCTATGGGAAACAAAGCTAGGTCTGCCATCTTCAAGGGCCCAGTTTTCAACCATTGTTCCTTCATATTGGCTCCTTTTGTGTTGCAAATCAATTAATTGTGTATTCTCGACCTCGGTGACCTGTAGACTGTTTAAGTCAGGGCATTTTTATCTCCCCTAAAAACCTTCAAGAGAAATAATTTTCCTCACATTGGCCAAAGTCTAAGTTCTGTCTGAAACTCAGCCCAAAGGCCCCAGACTTGCGTTGGATCATAGCATGCCCATACTTAAAACCCCTCAATGGCTTCTCTATGCTCAAGGACTAAAGCCCAAGCTCCTTAGGGAAGATGAACACTGGATAACAACCCACATTTGTCTGGTTTCTTCTTTAGAAGTCAGGATTCCCAACATTTATCAAGTCACACCACTGTGCCTTTATTTACAATTCCTTCTGCCTGAAAGGTTTTTCCAACCTTTATTTACCTGGTGACTCTCCATTCAAGATCCCCACCTTTCTCTGATATGCCCAGGTTAAGTTCAATACCCCTTTCGGGTTCCATTATCCTATATTCAAATTATGTTTGTGTCTCTTTCCCTCAGTACACTCTATAAATTTGTTACTCATCTTTTTCCACACCATCCCCATCTCTTACAAGGCCAGAAGCAAAACTTAGCACAGAGTAGACACTTAATGAATGTTGCCTGAAGAAAACAGGACCAGACCTGCTCAGTACATACAACAGATAGAGATCTCTTTCTAACAGTCTTCTTTTCATGAGGATGATTTTATGGCTAGAATAGCTAACATTTATTTTTAATTACAGCAAGTTCTATTCACAGAGTTGTTAAATATGAACATACGTTAGGTAATATTCACCAGTTACACTAGCTTGTATGTGTGTATTAAGTCTGTGAGGAAAGAACTGCAGATAATTCAGATACAGTATAGAAGTATCAGCTGGTGTGTATGGGAAGGGAAGACAGAGGAGTCCAGTCTTCCAGGGTTCATTAAACCAGGTTCAGCAAGTTATTATCTTAACATGAGCTAGGTTTACCCAACTAGTAATCCCAAATGACTGACTCCTCACCTAGGACAAAAAGAATGCAATCATAGTTGTGAGAATCTGTTAAACACTTAACCAAAACTACAGGAAGCTGCTGTATATTCCCTCCATCTAACTCAAAATTTCTTGGGAACACTAATTAAAGTCAAGATTTATTTGCAAAGATCCTACTTCAAACCAATCCAAAATTTAGAACTGCAGTACGGATTACACATTTTTAAGTTTCTAACACTATCTTCTTAACAATGCATGCAAATGAAATGGCCAGATCAATACAAATAGAACATAAAAGAAGGTATTATTCACCACACAAAAATTCAAAAATTCAAACTAAAAATAATTTAAAAGTCTAAAAATAAAAAATTCCCTCATATATTAACAGCCCACTTATCTGACACATCTGTCTATCACAAGGTACATAATCTTAGGCTTCAGGCTATTAATTTAGAAATGGGTATAAATTTATTAACAAATAACTTCTTTATGTGTTACAGCAAGATAGCTAAAAAGTAGCAGCAGCAAGATGAGGGGGTGGGGGAGTGCGTGGCACTGAGCGCTGAGAAACAGTGGCAATAAAAGAGTCCATACCATGGTAAACGAATGCTAGGGCTTTCTTAGGAGATGTCCCAATACTGTAGAGGCAGAACGCCCTTTGCACTTACACATCCCTGAGAGCTACACAGTATTACCACAGAGTACCAGGACTGTTTTTTATTGTTTTTAATGATTATCAGAGTCATCACTAGAATATTAATTATACTCAGTACATTCTGATAAAGAAGAGTTGCACAGTGTATATTTTAGGAAAATTACCAAGAAAAAGAACTGATGTATAAAAGCTCCATTGCCTCAAAAGTGTTAAACACGAGTAATCTAAAAAATTCACCTATGTGGAAAGCTTCATTCCTAATAATGCCAGAGAAATACGGTGTTGATGTGGTTAGCTGCTTAACCAAGAATGAACTCAATTCCAAGATTCTCTGTATCATCTATATGATCAAGCATAAAAGTTAGATTCAGTTCAGTTCTCTTAGATGAGAACTACAGCCTCAATCTCATCACAAAAGACTAGCACAGAAGAAAAAAAAAAACACACCAACAATGTCCACATATAAACTTTATTCCATTTGACATCATACAAAAATTTAAACTTAAAGGAGAAAATGAAAATATGCACCTTTACAAGTCAAAGAAAAGCAAAAGTCTTAGCATTTGAATTGGTCTGCAAAAAACCCAAATACATTAGAGGTACAAACTGTGCTACAGCAGGTCTAAAAGAAGTTGTACACAGTCCTTCTGAAAAAGTTAAAATTGTTTTCAAGATTACTTTTCATATTTAAATGTACAGGCACTGACCAATTTACAAATATTTACATAAACCAGAAACAACCTTAATAAAACACTGTAGCCTTTTTTTTTTAGCAGCTACCACTACTTCTTCATATGGAAAAAAAAATACTAAAAAAGTTATCTTTACAAACATTAAGTTTTTATTTATAATAATTTTATGTCTTACCTAAAACATTTTATAGTGGCTTACTGCCTAAAAATTCCAGTTTAGATTACAATCCTATAACCGTATACAGAAGAAATCTGATACCATCAATAGGATATAATCTCAACTTTGATCTTTCCCCAGTTTCTGATGCTTCATGTCACAGGGAAAATAAAAGCAAGAAAACATGAAATAAAGTAAAAGTGCACAATGCACTAAACTATCATAAAGCACAGGGGACTTACAATCTTTTCAAAACGTCTACAATGAGCTAATTCTTTAAAACAATTTACTAACTGCTGAACAATACAGAGTTAGTGCTCATATTACTACAGTGCAAAATGTACTGTTTTCAACAAAAAACTTAAAGCAATCTCAAGAGTACATCAAAAGCATGTGAGGTACTAATGAAATGCTAATATAGACACACCCAAAGCCTCAGTCTATCCTGGTGAGTCAAGTGAAGACTTAAGGCAATTGTCCAGTATTTCATGCTTCTGCAGTGATTTCAGTGAAATAACAGATTTCATTTTGCTTCAAGTAACTGAATAACTGGCTTGAATCTTCACTTTACTAGAATAGACAGGCAACAAACTATCTACTGTACGTTATACGTTAAGTATGTACGAATCAATCCCTTTCCAAAATTCCACACATACCTTCAGTATTAGCATGTGGCATAATTAATTGAAGTTATATCAAAAACCTTTTATTTGTTCAGATAATTCCCCAAAAAATATTTTATCTGATCTGAAAATTCATGCCATAATATTACTAATCAATGTAAACATTTTCAAAAATACATCTTTAAATCAAAGGGTTTTATTAGGAAATGTCATAATAAAATATGCAATCTTTATATAAGTATGTCCTCTTAAAAATAAAACATGAAAACAAGAACAATTAAAAAGAAACCATGGAGGTAAACAAAATGCATTATGATGTTACTATTGTTCTTTATTTCTCAGAAGATTTTATTAAGAAATACAGGCCAGTTATCTTTTCAGGATAGCAGCTCTTAAAGGTAGTATACTGTTCAAATCTCTTTTGTTTTTCAATCTGTGCCATGACTGGGAGAGAAAGAAAAATCATTCTTAAAACATAAAATATAAGTGGAACAAAAGACTGAAATGAGAGTTACTAGGAATGTTAAATAGTGGTTCTCTCTAGGTGGTAAAATTGGGGTAATTTTTTTTCTTTGTGTTTTATCATCTCCCAAGTTTTTAACATAGTAAAAGTATTGCTTCTGCCATCAGAAAAGAAAATGTTATTTAAAAACTCTATACCTGTGTGATTCCAATTCATTAAAAAAGAAATGGACACAGCATTAAAAAAGAAATGGACACAGAGGTGGTACAAAAAGATACAAGTGACAATATTAACACCAAGACATTAATTATTCAGAGATTTAAACTATTTCATCTACAACAGCAAGGTAATGAAGACAAAACCTTCGGGTTTGAGAGGGTGTGAGAAAATTACTTCAATTACTTGGTTGACTAGTTTGCATCTAGTAAGCTTTTTCAATCAAAAACAGTATTATGGAGAGAGTAAATCTCAAATAAACCACTTTATAGTTTTGAAAAAGAAGAGTAAACATATAACTTGTAAAAAAAAAAAAAAAAACAAATTCTATTCACAGGCTAAAACTCTGGCTCACTACTTGGTGACTGCATATCTTTGTAGTTTAATTCTCACTTCAGTTGTTCAATTGACTGAAAGTATTGGTTTTATAGCTAATCAATCCTAAATGAAAACTCACGCATCAACAATGTAGCAATGCTGTTTTTGAGTTCTCAATTTGTTCTGATAGACAAAAATATTCCCTCTTGGATATTTGTTTTGCCCTGCAGAATTCCATTAATCTTAATATTCTAATCTGGCTGACAAACTGAGAGGGCCTAATGTGGAAGGATAGCTTGTAATATGATACACTTGCATTTTTAATTATCATCAAAATAAAGTCCACTTGTATGTCTAATGAGAAAGTATTCCTCTAAAATAACCTTCATAGTTCACTGATCTTTTTCTTCAATGAAGCATTCTCTCCTATATGTCTCACAGTATATATTTCCATCAATGTTTCTACACTGTACTGTGGAACTCCTTGAAGAAAGAAACCACACCTAACAAAGTCACTGATGAATCAATTCATACTGTAGACCAAAGAGCCAAATAATAAATGACAGTTTACATACATATGGCTGAAGTTTATATATACAAAATGTGTGTGTATACAAACACACACATTGATTTTCTTTTAATTTCTCAAAATATAAGCAAAGATAAAAAGGTACTCAGGTTCACTGTTACAGTGGGGTATGCAGAAGAAAAATCATGGAACAAACATCAGCTCTCTTCTAAAGCTACACTAAGTTCCTTGAAATTTTAAGGAGAGAAATGAGTCCATTACGTTTTACTCACTCATTCTGAGAGCTTAACTGGCTCACTAAGGAAATGCTTACTTCCATCAGAGTGAAAGCCATGTGAACGAAAACAGTCATATTTCTCTGAAGGAAAAGTGTATCTATCAATCAAGTAATAAATTTCCTACTGTGCCACTTTAATGACTTCATAACACAGGAAACAGGGCTATTATGTTCTATTATAAATATATTTTTCCATTTTCAAAGCATACTATTCCACTAATGTTTCTAGAGTTAATCTGATGCATTATTTACCTTGAAAAATTGATCCTTGATCATGTCAAATTTCTGCTTTTCATGCACAGCTCTGGCTGTATTTGTTCCATCAAAAGGTTCTGCAATGTTAAATGTACATATAAACAAGAAATTATTAAAACTAAAACTTCAGTTTCTATATCAGGTTTAACTATATGAAACTGCCAATATTTGACAGTTTTTAACCTACAAAATAGCAACTGCATATTGTGAAGCCTAATCTCTTATCAGATATATGCATCTAAAAATAGTTTTAGGGGCGCCTGGGTGGCTCAGTCGGTTAAGCGTCTGCCTTCGGCTCAGGTCATGATCCCAGGGTCCTGGGATCGAGCCCCACATCAGGCTCTCCGCTCAGCGGGAAGCCTGCTTCTCCCTTTCCCACTCCCCCCGCTTGTTTCTGCTCTCGCTAACTCTCTCTGTCAAATAAATAAATAAAATCTTTAAAAAAATAAAAATAAAAATAGTTTTATTATGAATTGTGTTCTAATAAGGTAGATACAATTCAAGAGAGAGGATAACTAAAACAAAGTCATCAGCATAGGTATGTTAAGTCTAAATCACAAAAGTGAGTAAGAATTCTGAAGAATCACAGAGGGTCAAGGACCTATCCCTACCCTAAGGGAAATAAAAATAGGTTAAATAACAATTATCAGAAAGAATAAAACACTATACACAAAAAAGGTGGTCAATGTCAAATACCACAGAAAGGTAATTTTAAATTTAATTTTAATTTAAAAGACCACGATCTGTCCAGCAGAACGGTCACTACCTTTCAAAGTAGAGGTTTAATACTCAGGAGGATAGAAAACAGTGCAGAGTTATGGTGTGAGTAGGTGGTTTAGAAAAAGATACAGTGAGTACAGTAACTTGTAGAAGAAATTTGGCAGTGAAAGGAGAGAAACAGGATAGCAAGTACAGAAGACAGAAAGAAAACAAAGGAAAAGTTTTTATGTGTGTTGTCTCTCCAACATTACCTTCCACATCTTCACCCCCACCCCACTAACCCTTCATCCACAAGGTAAGAGACAAGAGTCCATATACAGACATAAGGAAACTATCTATATGAGAAGGAAGGAAACTGAGGATGCTAGTGAGCACAGGAAGATAACTAAAGGCATTAAAATGAGATGAGATAGCTGAAATAATGCCAAGAGTAGGTAAAAATGACTAGAGTTTAAGAATTTTGGCACTGGGGGTGCTTGGGTGGCTCAGTCAGTTAAGCATCTGATTCCTGATCTCAGCTCAGGTCTTGATCTCAGGGTCGTGAGTTCAAGCCCGATGCTGGGCTCCACATTGGGTATGGAGCCTACTTAAATAAAAAAAGAATTTTGGCACTGTAAAAGAGGAAAAAAAAGTACTTACAAGAGCCACTAAAATCAAGAGTATTTTTCAAGGATGAGAAGACCTATGTATGCTCTAAAGCTAAAAGAGAATGTGACTAGAGAGAAAGAAAATGAAGTCGCTAGAAGGAAAAAATGCAATTGAGGGGAAAGACCTGGAAAAAGCATGGAAGAATAGAAAATCTGATGAAGAGGTTAACTCTAGATTTGTCAAATAATCTAATCAGGCCCATAATTTAAAAAAAAAAACCCTCCTTTTGTGTATATATATATTTTTTATTGCTTACTAAGGCCATTTTTAAAAGGAGTTTATTGTCACAGTATAGGATACATTGTTTTACTGCACTTCACTTTACTGCACTTGGCAGATATTGTGGGCTTTTTTTTTTTATAAATTGAAGGTCTATGGCAACCCTGTGCTAAGCAAGTCTAGCAGTGCCATTTTTCCAACAGCATTTGCTCACTTTGTTGTCTCTATCACATTTTGGTATTTCTCCTAGTATTTCATACTTTTCATCATTATTGTATCTGTTATAGTGATCTGTGATCAGCTGTCTTTGATGCTGTTATTATTATAATTGTTTGTGGGCACCATGACCACACCCACACAGGATGGCAAACTTAAGAAATGCCGTGTGTGTTCTGACTGCTCCACCCAGTGGCCGTTGCCCCATCTCTCTCCCTCTCCTCAGGCCTCCCTATTTTCCCTGAGACACATCAATACTGAAATTGGGCCAATTAATAACCACACGATGGCCTTGAAGTATCCAAGTGAAGTGAAAGGAAGAGTTACGTATCTTTCACTTTAAATCAGAAGCTAGAAATGATTAAGCTTGGTGAAGAAGACATGTTGAACACCAAGACAGGTCAAAGCTAGGCTTCTTGGGTAAGTTAGCTAAGTTGTGCATGCAAAGGAAAAGTTCCTTACGGAAATGAAAAGATGAAAAGAGCTACTCCAGTGAATACAGGAATATGAAAGTGAAACAGTCTTACTGCTGATATGGAGAAAGTTTCAGTGGTCTGGATAGAAGACCAAGTAGCCACAATATTCCCTTAAGCCAAAACCTAGTTTAAAGCAAGGCCCTAACTCTCTCCAATTCTATGAAGGCTGAGAGAGGTGAGGAAGCTACAGAAGAGAAGTCTGAAGCTAGCAGAGTTTGGTTTATGAGGCTTAAGGAGAGAAGCCATCTCCACAATGTAAGTGCAAGGTGAAGCAGCAAGTGCTGATGTAGAAGCTGCAGAAATTTATTCAGAAGATCTAGCTAAGATAATTCCCGAAGGTGGCTACATTAAACAACAGATTTTCCATGTAAATGAAACAGCCTTATATTTGAAGAGGATGCCATCTAGGATTTTCATAACTAGAGAGAAGTCAATGCCTGGGTTCAAAGTTTCAAAGGACAAGATGATGCTCTTATTAGGGGCTAATGCAACTGATGACTTTAAGTTGAAGTCAATGTTCATTTACCATTCTGAAAATCCTAGGGCCATTAAGAATTATGCTATTTATGCTCTATCTACTATGCTTGTGCTCTATAAATGGAACAACAAAGCCTGGACGACAGCACATCTGTTTACAACATATTATTTTAAGCCCACTTTTAAGACCTACAATTCAGAAAAAAAAATTCCTTTCAATATATGACTGCTCCTTGACAATGTACTTGGTCACCCAAGAGCTCTGATGGAGATGTACAGTGAGACTGCTGTTTTCATGCCTGCTAACACAATATCCATTCTGCAGCCCATCAATCAAGGAGTAACTTTCAAGTCTCATTACTTAAGAAATATATTTTGTAAGGTTATAATTGGCCATAGATAGTGCTTGCTCTATGGATCTGGGCAAAAGCCACTGAAAACCTTCTAGAAAGAATGCACCATTCGAGATGCCATTAAGGACATTTGTGATTCATGGGAAGAGGTCAAAATATCAGCATTAACAGGAGTTGGAAGAAGCTGATTCCAATCCTAATGGATGACTTTGAGGGGTTCAAGACTTCAGTGAAGGAAGTAATTGCAGATGTGGTGGAAATAGCAAGAGAACTAGAATCAGAAGTGGAGCTTGGAGATGTGGCTGAATTGCTACCATCTCATGATAAAACTTGAGTGGATAGGACCTGCTCCTCAAAATCTACTCCTGGTGACAATACTGAAAAAACAACAAAGGATTCAAAGGATTAAGAATATTACATAAACTGGGGCGCCTGGGTGGCTCAGTCGGTTAAGCGTCTGCCTTCAGCTCAGGTCGTGATCCCAGGGTCCTGGGATCGAGCCCCGTGTCGGGCTCCCTGCTCAGCGGGAAGCCTGCTTCTCCCTCTCCCACTCCCCCTGCTTGTGTTCCCTCTTTCGCTGTGTCTCTCTCTGTCAAATAAATAAAATCTTTAAAAAAAAAAAAAAAAGAATATTACATAAACTTAGTTGATAAAGCAGGGGCAGGGTTTGAGAGAATTGACTCCAATTTTGAAAGAAGTTCTACTATGGGTTAAATGCTCTCACATGCTACAGAGAAATCATTTGTGAAAGGAAGAGTCAATTGATGCAGCAAACTTCACTGTTGTTTCATTTTCATTTTAAGAATCCATAGCCACCTCAACCTTCAGCAACCATCACCCTGATCAGACAGCAGCCATCAACACTGAGGCAAGACCCTCCATCAGCCAAAAGATTACGACTTGTTGAAAACTTAGATGATGGGCAGAATTTTTAGCAACAGTCTTCTTAAATTAGGATATGTACATTATTCTTTTAGACATAATGCTATTGTGTACTTAACAGACTACAACATAGGGTAAACATAACTTTTATATGCACTGGGAAACCAAAAAAATTCATGACTCACTTTATTGCGATACTTGCTTTATTATGGTGGTCTGGAACTGAACCCACAATATATCCAAGGTATGCCTGTGTTTTTTAACAGCGTAATGCCATATGCCAAGCTATTGGATCACATCACACACAGCACTTTACAAGTATTTAATATTCAAAAGAACACAAGTAACTAAAATAATATACACCCACTGTGTAACAAACCAACCACCAAAGCAGGAAATTTAATTTCATATTCATAAACTCTTAAGATGTTGCATGTAATCCAAGATTAAAACATTCTAAATGTGATGTTTTCCTACAAATGCTGAACTTAACGCTTTATTCTTTTTTACCTCAAGGTTTACAAAAGTCTTCAATTTAGCATCAGTGAGAATAATTTTGCTTCTTGAAGTCAATTTCCCACCAACTCAAAGAAATATTCAACTATATGTAAATTAATTTTAGAGAATTATCTTCAGGGCATTTAATTTTTAAAGTAAAATAAATTTCTATTCATAAAAATCTAGCTTGCATTAAATATCAACGTTTTAATTTTAAAAGAACTCATTTTAGGGGCGCCTGGGTGGCTCAGTTGGTTGGGCGACTGCCTTCGGCTCAGGTCATGATCCTGGAGTCCCGGGATCGAGTCCCGCATCGGGCTCCCTGCTCAGCGGGGAGTCTGCTTCTCCCTCTGACCCTCCTCCCTCTCATGCTCTCTGTCTCTCATTCTCTCTCTCGCAAATAAATAAAATCTTAAAAAAAAAAAAAAAAAAAAAAAAAAAGAACTCATTTTATCTTAATGTAAGAATCATCACATGAAGGTAGTATTTTCTTCTACCTTCAAGTCATGAAATTAAGCTTCAATCAACTACAAGCAGGAGGGATGCATAAAGACTGCTCAAATATTATAAACTAGAAGATTAAATGCCTAAATTCATATTTATCATTTTTTACAGCTAAAGAATTTACTTTTAAAAATTAAATGAAAATACTCAGCCATAAAAAAGAATGAAATCTTGCCATTTGCAACAATGTGGATGGAGCTAGAGAGTATTATGCTAAATGGAGTTAATGAGGGAGAGACAAATACCGTATGATTTTATTTATATGTCGAATTTAAGAAACAAAACCAACCAACACAGAGGGGGAACAAAAGAGAGAGGCCAACCAAGAAACAGACTGCTAACTACAGAGAACAAACTGCTGGTTACCAGAGGGGAGGTGGGTGGAGGGATGGGTGAAATAGGTGATGGGGATTAAGGAGGGCACTTGTGATGAGCATCAGGTGTTGTAAGGAAGTGTTGAAGCACTAACTTCTACACACCTGAAACTAAATATTAAACTATAACTGGAATTTAAGTAAAAAGTTGGAAGAAAAAAAAGAAAATTTTATAACTAAAAGACTTGTAAGTCAGAACATAAATGTATTACTTTTAACTGAAATACAAACTGGAATTATTCAAGTAATTCTCTCAGTACCATGGTGATAACCAGATGGTAAATAAGTAGTTGTGGAAAATCTACCTTCTACACAGATGTACTTATTTCTCCATTCAATACCATCAGGCCTGGGAATGGCTTTGGCTTCACGAACTGAAATCATTTGACTGTTCCAGCTACAAGAAGAAAAACATAACTGTTAACTATTTTCTTAATTTTCCCTTTTATTGTATTTATTATATAATACTAAGTCCCACTCTAATTTTCTCACAAAATACTGAAACTTGCCTTGACCCTCAGCACCACAATCCCTTTTCCCCTTCTCCTTTTTTCTCCACAGCACTTATATTCTAACAATTTGCTTATTTAGTATGTTACTGTTTACTGCATATCTCGCCGAAGCAGAATGAAAGCTCCAAGATGCTGATTTATGTATTTTTTCACTGTTCAAATAGTTGCTTAGTATAAAGTAGGCCTTCAATACATATTTATTGAATAAATGAAGTAATATGAAAAATAAAGCGTAAGTAAGCAAAAAATGTAAAAATTGTGTTCGCTGTTAGCACCTCAGTAAGGATTTTTTATTTGTTAAGAGAGATGCAATCTTGTGTTGTTTTCTGGTATCATTAAATAATTTTTGTTTACTGCATGTCCACTTGTATGATTTGGGAGAAAATTTTACAATTATCCAAGAGAAGCCAGTAGATGCTGTTTTAGGAAAAATTAATACTCTGAAAACATACTGTTATTGCTATATAGCAGATGTAACTCTTAACGGTAAAGTTATATTCAAGTAAAACAATTTTTTATCAGCATGTCTGAAAGTAATTGTTCAGTCTTTAGTATGTACTAACCTTATATTTTGTTTTTTAAAAATTTCTTTACAATTATAATACTTCTGCACAAGTACAATTTTCTTTTTCTCAAGGAACACTGTAAAACGTATGACCATTCAGTTTGTATGTAAGAGACAAATGAGTTTGGAAAATAGTTAATATCTCTATTTTCAGCCATACTTAGCTTTGTCCAACATTTCAGTAAGAATAAAAAGACCAAGGTTTGGGACCTTCCAACTCCAACACTTATCTTACCCTTCCTCTACTTATCAGATGAAAAAGAATCCCTAGGAATATAATTGAGGGTCCAATACGGCATTTGTTTCTGGAAAACTGATTAATCTCTATGTAAAATATGCAAAAAAACATTGCATCTTGTGAAGTTTGATAATTGAAAAGGATCCTCAAAGTATGATTTTCTATTTTTTCTTATGAGGAGTACAATTTAGAAATACTTTGCAAAGACAGCTTTAAGTTCTTTAAGAATACATATCAGAATTTATGCTTTTTAAAAACTAAGTGGGTTATCAATGAGAAACAGTATTAATTACAGTAACATGTTTTAGATATTTCGTGTACAGCAGCTCCATTAGTATAAACTCCAAACAGAAAAGTACACTGCTCTGTTGGCCCAAGTGTGTTTCCAAAATTTTTTTAAAATAACAATGTAGAGGTGCCTGGCTGGTTCAGTCGATAGGTAGAACATGCAACTCCTGACGTTGGGGTTGTGAGTTCAGGCCCCGCAATGGATACAGAGATGACTTAAATAAATTAATAAATAACTAATAACAATAAAATAAAACAATGTCAAGGGCAGAGTTATATAACCACATGCCTGAACCAAACATGATCACGGGTGAATTATACTATGTGCTTTACTTTATACCACTTAAGATATATTTCACTAATAAAATGAACTTTTTTCTTGAGACTACTTGTTTCTCACTGAACTTACAGGACAGTTGAATCTGCAATAAAATTAAAATTGGAAACATTATGTTAAAAAGGGATAAAGCGATTTTTTTCAGACAAGTTTAGAATCTTGAAATACTGTATCCTGCTGCTAAATTACAATTTTTACTTTCTTAAATCAAAGGAACTCTCCTCACCATACTTGTATGAAATCCAATCCAGAATTTATATTACATGCCAATACTTGGTTCTAAACCAGGTGACAGAAACATATGTGACATACCAATATTCACTTTATCATCCCTAAACAGGTATCATTTAAGCTTCAACCTATAATCAACCCAAATAATGCAGTTATTTAAGTGACTGTAACACCTGAAGTACTTCACAGAGGAAAAAAATATTTTAAATCACTATTATTTAGACTGATTCAATCTATTGCATTTTCAAAGCACTTTTAAATATTTCTAAATTACTAAATATATGAAATCATAAAACCTGATATATATAACTTATATGCTATTTTTACTCTTAAAGGTGAATTTAAATGTAAAATTCAAATGGCAATTTAGAAACATTTTCCCTAAATATTTCTTTCTTTAAAACACTGGCCCCAAATTAAGCCTTTTATCATACCATATTTTTCTACCATAATTTGTTTGCCACGTAAAAATCTGTTATTGTCACTCAATAATTGAAATGTAAAATAAGATATAGTCCATAGAAGAGGAATGTACCAGAAAAGAACAGGAGAGCAGATATACAGTTTAATTTAATCTAAAACAGATTTGATAATATATGACAATCTTTTGAATGTAAAACTCGGTTTACCAACCCTACATTGGTTAAGATGTTTGCTTCTTTTCTTCAGTAATGATAATGAACTGCTACTGATCTATTCACTCTCTTCTAGCCATTCTTTTTGTGACTAAGTATTTATTTCAAAATACTATGCTTACATTGGAACATTACAAAAAAAATTTAAGTCCAACAAAAAGTCAAAATTATGGGCCTGAACTATGTGGCTATATATATTAAGCAAGACTAGTCAAATTAAGTGAACAAATATATACAGTTTTGTTTTATTATTAAGGGCTGGGAAGCAAACAAAATGTCAGGGATTTCAAACCTCGTAAGCAAACAGAAAATTCTGCTCTAATCCCAGAGTTTTGTTTTGTTTTGTTCTTCTACCTGACCCTTTCTTCTACCTGACCCCTTAAATGCTGGTGTCCATCAGGGCCTTGCCTCTTTCAATCCTCTTCTAATGCTACAGTACCCCTCCCAAGCTTTAACAGTCTGATGTTTCTTTCCCAAATCCTTTTCTCCAGCTTTGACCTTGCTACTAAGCTCTAGGACAATTATTGCAACTAACAACTGGAAACTGCCGGGGCACCTGGGTGGCTCAGTCGTTAAGCGTCTGCCTTCAGTTCAGGTCATGATCCCAGGGTCCTGGGATCGAGCCCCGCATCGGGCTCCCGGCTCCACAGGAAGCCTGCTTCTCCCTTACCCACTCCCCCTTGCTTGTGTTCCCTCTCTCGCTGTGTCTCTCTCTGTCAAATAAATAAATAAAATCTTTAAAAAAAAAAAAAAAAAAAAAAACAATTGGAAACTGCCACCTGGATGTCCTACATGCATCCCCGTGTCCACATTTTCAAGACTGAATACATTCAGTCCATGGTCAGTTATTAAAAATCACTTGCTTGCATACCATCCCCCCAAACTCTCTTACCCTTCTTGCTGCACTGAACTTAGCTGGTTGAAATACAACCATAATTATTAAGTCTTTGTCTACTTCAATCCTTTCCCCTGCAGCTCAATGTGGCTGGAGAAAAATATGCAACCATGCTGACCTTAAATTCATGATAACTTTAAATTCACTTAAAATTCATGATGACTTAGCTCAAAAGGACCCTAAATGCTACTCCCCACCAAACATACTGTATTTCCATAGTTAATTCACTCCTTTACTCTCCTACAGGACAATTCATACTTTCCCTCACTTTCCAAATTTCCTCCCTCACAATCATTCCCAGGTGATGTCCATGCTTCATTTCACTAAAAAAACTAAAGCAACCAAAAGATAATTTCCACTAGCTCCCACATCAATTCAACTGGCATTCCTTTGAATCCATATACTCTTTTACTTATTATTATTAACGCATCATCTGTGCTCCTATCCCACTTGTGCTCTAGATTCCAACCCTTCCTGATTCAAAAAAGCATACTATTCAACAATTTACTATATCTTTTCCTGATATCATCAATTTTGCCATCAAGGTAGGTTATTTCTCCTTTCTAAAAACAAAAACTCGGGGCGCCTGGGTGGCTCAGTCGTTAAGCGTCTGCCTTCAGCTCAGGTCATGATCCCAGGGTCCTGGGATCAAGCCCCACATCGGGCTCCCTGCTCAGCGGGAAGCCTGCTTCTCCCTCTCCCACTCCCCCTGCTTGTGTTCCCTCTCTCGCTGTCTCTCTGTCAGATAAATAAAATCTTTAAAAAATAAATAAATAAATAAAAAGAAAAACAAAAACTCAATCCCACTTAACTCTCCAATTTCTACTCCATTTTTTCTGCTCCCCTTTATAAGTATATACACTCTACATATTACTAGTGTCTAAACACTATCCTATCTGTATTTAATTCGTCCCTGTTCACTCTTGAGCCCACACCAATGATGCTTTTTATCCCTATTTTTCCATAGAAACTGCTCCTAATAAAGGTCCAGTGGCCTCCATGTGGACCAATATTTCAATGGTCAGCTTTTAGTTCTCATCTTGTACTCGATCCATCAAAAAATATGACACAAATAATCAGTCCTTCCCCCTCGAGACATTTTTTCTCTTTGGATTCCAAGACAACACATTCTATTGGCTTTCCTTCTATCTCAATGATAGACTATAAATTAGATCCTTCTTATCCCTAACCTCATGTATATACTATACAATTTATTTGTTTATTGTCTATCTCTCCGTACTACAATACATACTACAATGTAAGCTCCATGAAGACAAAGACTTTTGCCTGTTTTGTTAATTGTCATATCCCCGGTGCATAGAAAAATAGCTTGATATATAGTAGGCACTCAATGATTTACTGATTAAATGAGAGGGAAAAAATCAGTAAGAAAGGAGATAGTCAAAAAAATTGGGCCTTTGTAATTTCCTACTTAAAAAATGTATTTAAGGGGCGCCTGGGTGGCTCAGTCCATTAAGCGGCTGCCTTCGGCTCAGGTCATGATCCCAGCATCCTGGGATCGAGCCCCACATCGGGCTCCCTGCTCCGCGGGAAGCCTGCTTCTCCCTCTCCCACTCCCCCTACTGTGTTCCCTCTCTCACTGTCTCTCTCTCTGTCAAATAAATAAATAAAATATTTTTTAAAAATGTATTTAAGTATGTAGGCATGCATTTTTAACACAAGAGATAAGACTAGCAGTAATGGCATGTGATTAGGCATCCAGGGAATAAAAGGATTACAAAATAGGTAACTTTTTAAGGCTCCTAGAATCTCTAGTACCTAGGTGTAAGATATTTAAAACTTATATTTTGTTTTGTTTTGTTAAAATACAAAATGATTACATTCAGACTTTATTTTTTCCTAGTTTCTCTGAGCAACCTGATCCTTTCTTTATTTATCAGTTCCCTGCTCCCAGGTACAGTTCTAGAAGCATGGCTTCATTTTAAGAATTTTCAGCAGGAAGGTTTAGAAGAAAGCTGTGAGTGAAGTAGGTAAGAAAATCTTAGTAATTTTTAAATGGCCATACAAAATTTCTGCAACATTTATACCATATACTCAAGCATCCCTTAACAGACACTTAATTCTGTCTTTGAGTAAAGAGAATCTTTTAAATGAATGTCTCAAAGTTCAGAAGAAATCCTTACAAACATTTCTAACAGCTGCCAGAATTCCTTTGCACAGCACCTAGTTCACTGCCATGACTACATTCTTGGCAGTGCTCCCTACAGTCAAATTTCTGAAAATATCTGATATGAAACAATAATACACTTGACAAATGCACTGTATGACGAAAGAAAAGGTGACGATGCCTCCAAAATCATGTATCATAGTGATAACAAATGCATCCAAAAGTTCAAAACCTCTTTTGAAGTCTCAGCATCCTAGCCAGTATCATTTGGCACAACCAGCTAGTTTCTGTTAATACTAAACTAATACACAAACCTGTTCATCTACCTTTTTGTTTCAGTCCAACAAAGCAGTTGGCTTTCAAGGCACTGGTATCTAGATGCTCTAATCCTAAACTATACATGGTAGAAATATACCTTTTTTCTATGAATCCTTTTCCCTCTCTGCAAACTTCACTAATTTACAATAGAAAAGACAATGCCAATATATTCTAACAATTAAGAATGTGGTTCTGGAGTCAGACCTGAGACTGAATCCCAGTTCTCTCACTATCTAGCTGTACTGCCATGGACAAGTTTCAAGTACACAAATTCCCTAGGCCTCACAAGGTGTTACTATGAGGATTAAATAATACACAAGAATCACTCAGCATACTGTAGGACACTAAGTAAATACTCACGAAACATCAGCTTTTGTTACCGCAGCATCTTACAAATCTTGACTCTAGAATAACCTTTGTTGTCTCTTATGTCCCGTGTGTTATAGTCTTAAATCTTTTCTCATCTTATAAATGAAGGCCCCTTCCTTTTTATCCTTGTTGCCTGGACTTAAACTCTGGTCCTAGTCATCTTTAATGATGATTATTATAACTTCATTCTTATTGAACTACTTTCCACCAGCACTTTTCCTACGTTTTTCTTAACCTGATTCAGTAATTTTTAAGTCATCTTTAAGGATCTTTGCAACATGTCTATAATCTTACCCTCTGTTCAAAATTATTTATTTATAGCAAGAATTTTTCAAGTACCCACTCTCTGGCAGTGGGCTAGGTAATGGAGACTAAACTGTAAACAAAACAGACACAGTCTGATGAAAGCTTTGCACTGAGGAATTTAAGTAACATTACTTCTTTCATGCCCTATGTTTCAAATCATCTGAGTCAAGTTTCTTTAGAGCTACTGCATCATAGCAAATAAGGCAATACCAACACTGCAGTAAAGTACCATAGTTAAGAGTATTAATTTTGCAGTCAAAACTATCAGAAATACTCCCCCTGACTAGCTGTGTGATCTTAGGGCAAGTTTCTTCACCTCTCTCTATATATGCTTCACTGGTAAAATGGGCGTGATATAATATTGTAACATATGGCTAGTACGTAAATGAGAAGATACATATAATCTGTTGGGAACAGTTTTTCCCAGCTAGTAATAACAATTTATAATGAATGCTATTATTATTCCCCTCTCCAAATCTTTTCAAAATGGTACCCTGTGGTTACCATACCCTCCTCCTCTAACTTTGTAAAACTCCTAAGTCCTTTCTCTTTCCCCCCTTCAAACTTTTCTAAATTGATCAGAAGAGCTGCAATTCCTAACCCCACTCTATCTGGACTTCTAGAACTCCCTTAGGAACATTCAGTTAAGTCCAGTCTAATTATATACTTCAGTGTTCCATGTTTACATATCACCCTCAGAAGAAAGGGGAAAAAAAAGGAAAGAGAGTATTCCTTGATTTTTATATACTAACTATTCAGATATCAAGGAGATCTTTTTCCATGTTTGTCTTAGCTGTGCTTTTTACTATAAATCTTAACTTCCTAAAAACAGATGTTTCAAACTATACAGCACCTATACATGGCCAACACAAACATTTATTCAGCCCTACTATGAAAAGAGGGAGCTAAACATAAGACAGGATGGCTACTGCAATCAACTAAAACTGGGCTTACTGAACTATCATTTTTCATTAGATAGGAATATAAAATCTATTTAGTTTCTAATAATTAATCACTAGATATTAAATTTTATAAATTACACATTTCTGGACAAGTTTGTAGCTTCTGACCAAAAGTGTAGCATTCACATATGTAAATGAATAAAACACAATCTGATGTTTCACTTACTCAAATTCTGTAGCATAATATTTAAGAAAGCCCAGTAAGAGGTCCCCAAGATTTGATTCATTCTTCGAGAGGTAAGGAGGAACATTACATGGAGCTTGATGTACAAGGTGCAGCTGTACAGCAGGACTAAAAGATTCCTGTCAAAAAGAAAAAGGGGGAAATATAAAGTCATTTAAAACACACACTAAAAACTTTACAAATCCTGACCTAATGCTCTCTGAAGAAGAGACAAGAAATCCTCTTTATGTTGGCAGTTTGGAAATTTGAAGATTTTCTTCCACTAAAGATTTCACCGGTGTTTGCAGTATGCGAGAAAGTACCCAAAAAACTAAGACACTCTAAACCTTGGCTGAGGTATATCACGCATTTAACCAAGAGGCCTACAGTAGCAGAAGATTTTTTAACTCATAAATAAATCCTTACTATACATACCAAGATTTCATCAAATAACATAGAGATTTCTTTATAGATGTTCCTCCTTCTGAAGTGCCTCTACAAGGAGCAGTTGTACTTTATAAAGGCTGTACCAAGCATAAGGTAAGAGCATTTTCTAACTGCCACTTAAAATTTCTCCTAGAGGCCATAAAAGTAGTATATGAATAGTACTTACACCAATTTTAAGATTTTTAAATTTTTGTTTTATTTTTGTATTTTGTATCTTAATGGGAAGAGCAGACAAACATTCAACATGAATTGAACTTGAAAAGACATAGATGGCAGGAAAAGAAGAACGATAGGAAACTAAGCAGCAAGCAATATTCAGCAAACTTTTACCACAATATTCATAAGGGAAGGTATCATTTGCTTGTAATCCACGTCCAAACAACACACTTATTAGAAAGAATACTAATGGGTACTTATTCTTTTTGCTAACTATTCCATTCATATCTGATCCTTCCTCTATTAACAGCAAGTTCTGGCTCTAAAACATACTAAATGAACTACAGAGATTCTCAAGTAATACATATCCAAATGGTAGAAAACACTCTTCTTAAGGTAATTTGCACAGTTGCTCTTAAGACAGGTTTTCTACATTCCCCTTTGCCATTAGAGTAATAATAGATTTTTTTTAAAGCAACTAGTTAATGGATGACAGCTATTCTTAAGGTTCCCAAAAACTTAACAAATCAACCTTGGGTTTACAGTTATCAATTCAATTAGTAACCCAACTTTAAAAACCAGAGGCTCCCCAAATAACTAAACTGTAATGCAGTTAGATGCACTGGGTAGTGCATCTAGTTAAAGGTAATCCTCAGGAAAAATAAAAGAGCAAGAAAATAAAAAATTCCCTCCCGTCCTATTATCTACAATTCTATCCATAATTTTTAACTACCAAAAGTGATTACCTTTCTTTCAGAGGACAACCACAGTTCATAAAGCTAACACTCCTAAACTTCGGACCTCCCCTTACACTTCTAGCAGATTTAGTGTTACATTATGAGGCTTAAGTAGAAATCTAAATTGTTTCTAAGACTAGGGGGAGTTAGGGAAGAAGTCTCAATTTATAATAAAGAGTGGAAGCAGAAGGAAGAGCAGGCGTACTGCCTCTACCACCCTTTGTCTTTTACTTGTTCAGTGTAAAACTGAACTTAGGACAGTATTTTAAATTGTAAAATTTCAATATTATTTTCTGGCTAATTAAACAAAAAGGTTAACCTAAGTTCAAATGACAAGGAAAAGAAAAGTGGGTACTATTTAACAGCTTCCACTCTGAAAGCTTCTTACTAATTTTGACTTCTACGACATAGCACAGTAAGCATTCAATTTATTAACTGATGCTAAAATAAAAGAGTCATTTTCTTACCTTAAATCTAAAACTGTTTAAACCTCTTTTAAAATTTTTATTTTGTTCAATAAGTTAAAGAAAAAGATCAGCAGTTGTAAATTAACATTGAAGAGCTGTTAAGACCTACTCTACTAAAATGGTGAATGACTTTGAGCCAACAATTTGACCAGTCTCCTCTTAGTGCCACTATTCTTTTTCATGGTCATATACGAAAAGGGCCATGTCATACATACTAGGGGAGAACTGAAGGAGAAATCCAAACTAAAAAAAAGGATCCAAAAGATGCTACAAGTTAACAGAAATTCCATTTAACCATCAGAAATCCCCATTTTTTATAATCATTAACATTACAGAAAGATTCTCTGCTTTAAGAAAAATTTCATCAAACAATTTTCTTTAAAAAGGAAGCTCCCCTACTGCATATGTATTTAAGAATAATATACACTACTTTGGATAGGATATGGGTGGGCAAAACTTAAGCTAACATATTAGAAAATACATAATGACCAATCCAAAAGCCAAAGCAATTACAACCAAAATCCATGGAAAACCAATTTAACTGAGAACAATGTAATATCTATTTCTTAAATCATTTGAGGTGGGGATTACTGATACTTAATGCTGTTTGTTTTTAACATGGGGAAGACATCTTTATTACTTTTTAAGGGTGTATCTTATATGGGGTCTCTAATAACCAAATTTGTAATAACTTAATTCCTGAAAACATTTTCCAATTGATATTTAAATGCTAACATTTTTAAAGATACGTATCATCCTTTTCTTCCCTCAATCAATGCGAAGTTAAGAAAAATTTTAATGGGCAACCCCTTGAAAAACAACTGCAAAGTCTCACTTTTTTGCTCACACAACTGCCTACTAAAAATGGCAAAAACATCTTTTGCCAAATTCCATTATTTTCTGATCTGTGCCATAATATCTTACCTTCAAAGTTTGAAATTTGGACAATTAAGCACTTTCTGGAATAAATTAGATTGGCTAAACTTTCACTTGATAACTGTTCTTTAAAAAGATACATGCCTTAGGGGCACCTGGGTGGCTCAGTGAGCTGGGCAGCTGACTCTTGATTTTGGCTCAGGTCAGGATCTCAGGGTCCTGAGGTCTGGCTCTGCATTCAGCACGGAGTCTACTTGAGATCCTCTCTCTCCCTCTCCCTTTGCCCCTCCCCCTGCTTGCATAGGCACACACTCTCTCTCTCAATAAATTTATTCCCTATTTTTTTAAAGATTTTAGAGACAGGGAGTGGGCAAGCGGGATGAGAGGGAGAGGGGGGGGGGGGAAGCTGACTCCCTGTGTCGGACTCCACACTCAGCTCAGAGTCTACTTGAGAGTCTCTCTCTCCCCCTTCATCTGCCCTTCCCCCGTGTTCACACACACACACAATCTCTCTAAATAAATATTTTTTTTAAAAAAGATATATGCCTTAACTGAAGGAGGACTGTTTTCTACCTCCAAGTTACATCCTATTCTAACAATATGAATTGTTAGGCCCTGGATATAAATGTTGAGAAAGGTCTCAAAGAAAAGGATAACTGATATGGAGTACTTAAGCAGAGTTCTGAATGAATAGAGAAAGAGCTAAATGATATACTGAAGTTCTACCAAGCTTTCTTAATTGTATGCAGATTACCACTATATGGTGGTAACATGTTAAAGACTGATCATTAAATTCTTTAAATTATATTTGCTTTTAAAGTTTTTGAAAGCTTTTTTGGAAAGCTTTTAAAGTTTTGTAATCAACATAAGTATCATAAAGTAGAAGTACTATAATGAAGTGGTTAAGAGCATGAGCTTGGGAGTCAGATCTAGCTTTGAAACCTATTAGCTATATGAAATTAATCAAGTTACTTAGCTTTCCAAATGTTCAGCTTCTTCATCTATAAGAAAAATAACAGTACTCATGAACTGTAATGAGGATTAAATGATACAATGTATATAAAGCATAGCAGCAATAGTATTACCTACATATTAATTATTTAGTATATGCCAGGCATCATTATTATAACTATACAATTCATACAATAATGCAGTATGGTTACCTCCTGAAATAATGTATTATTTCAAAATTAACTTCCTTATAACTTTTAAAATTTAAATAATATCAATTTTAAGAGAATGTTTTTTATCATTAAAACAGACTTCATCAAAATTTTTAAATTCATCTTTTTCAAAGGTATTCATTTATAGCCTGTTTTACATAACTAAAATCCTTCATCATATTATATGCATTTTAAAAATGAAAAAAGTTGCTATATCTATACATGTATACATATGTATATATGTAAAATTTAATATATTTTCAATATATAACTGCACAGAGGAACTCTACATCCTCAGAATTCCTAATCTCATAACTATAAAGATGGCTTTCTGGAATATGAAGATACCGTTAGGGAAAGAAACAAATATAAGTTGTCTCATAAATCTCCACCTAGCATAAATCTAGGTAAAATATGCTCTCATTAAAATAAAGATCCCTTCATAAGCTTAACCTAAGTTTATATATTTAAACTCTCTCAACTTCATTGCTTTAACTCAATAGTAAATATTCTGCTCTGTATCACTCATGTTGCTTTTTTAAGTCGGTAAGAATTAAGTAGTAATAATAATGCTATATTATTATCATATGGCCCAGTGTGGAACTCTTGATTATCCAAGTGCCTTTGGTCATTGGTGGCAGCAAGACTTAATGGTTTTTAGCCAGTGGTGCCGCAACCAGATTTTACTGCAATATCTAAAGGGTCAAGTAGTGACTTTGTACCACTATTATTTCAAATTTAAGTATTCTGCCATGGAACCATCCATACCAGGCTGGAAAATGACATATGAAATCTTCAATATTAAGGTCTCTCTCTGCTTGGCAGCTTCTTAGGGGAATAATGAGAGTTGTAATTTTGACTCTTGTGTTTTTAGAATTCAAATGGCATAGCTTTCTGAAATGAATTTTTCAAGTTTAATAGTTCATAGTAGGAGTTTTGTGACTTTAATTTCAGTGTTCTTTTTTGTAAAAAAAAAAAAAAAAAAAAAGATAAATATATGACTTTATGCCAGTTTCCCAGTAAGCCTCATATTCTTTTATTCACTACTCAATGATAATGTGTTGCTACAAATACTGTCACATAAGTAAATAAAAGTGAATAATTACTTAAAAAAATAATAATGCTATATTATGATATAGCTTTTGAAGATAAAGATATGGTTAGAGTCTTTCATTCTTTCCTTTCCTAATTTAGTATCCTAACTGAATTGAAATACCATACCCATTTTTAAAATAAATATATTACCATAAATTTGAGAAAATATGAAAATAACTTTAAAAAGCATAATACATTGAACAAATGTTATTCTACTCCAAAGTTTTTATCCTATTTTTTAATTCTATTTAACTATATTAGAGAAGCTCAAAATTTAAAAGAACCTTGTTCCCTTGTAAAATAACAAAGGTTTTTTTTTTGTTACTATAAAGTTTTAAGTCATTCTCAAACTTATTATACAAGTTGAAATTTTGTCATACATGTTGTTCTTAAAGAAAGGTATATCTATATAGGAACAATCAGATATACACAAAATGTAATAGGCAACAGAAACTATATTAGTGAATAGTACTATCATTTTGTCTTTAAAAATGTCAGTTTCTGGATCCATAATTTGTGACTATAGAGCTTGAATTAATAATATAACCTTCCGTAAACTAAGACAGTTTCTTCAGCTGTGAATCAAGGATAATACTATACAAGTTTGTTTAGGATTAAGAATAATGCATATAATATTTATAGAGTGCTGACATAAAATAGATACTAAATAAGTGACAGTTATTAGTAGTAAGAAATAAGCTGATCTGTTTGTTCCATTAGATGGACCACTGAGAAAAGTGCTCTACTGACCAATCAGCTTACAGGTTTCATATAAAATTTAAAATCCTGTAGAGTGGATAGTAAGTCCTTACCCACGTAAGCATTAACCTCATAGTAAAAATAATGTACTTTAAATATTTATGATAATGTAACCACACCTGAAAGCAAATTAAGATATTCTTAAATCTAGCAAGTCTTGCTATTAGTATTTTTTAAGGCTTTGCGCCGGACTACTATTAAATCTATTTCCCTGTTACAGGTATAGAAATAAGATTATTAGTAAAACAGGGGTGGAGAGTATAGGGTGAGAGATGGTATATGTGAAAAGAAGTCAGGACTCTATCATGGGGGAAAGCTAGATAATGAGAAACATGAAACAGAAGTAAAATGAGGCTCCTCAAACTAGAATATACCAGTAAGAACCCGGGTATCCTATAATAAAAGCAATATGTCTGTTCTGTTCTCCAGCACAGTGCATTAAGCTGAGATTTCATTAGTATTTTGTATTAGTAAAAAGAGTTCATGCAGCGAGGGTTTTAAGTGAGATTTCTGTAAAAGCATCTGTTCCATACAGAATAACAGACTCTTTAAAGGATAAGTTTAACTATTAGATACTTTGTATGCTGAAAAATATACATAGTTCCTTCTATACTGAAACCTAGGTCTTAACAAAAAAATTGAGCCAAAAAAATGAAATAGTAACACCCAGTCATCATCTTCCACCTTTCAGTATAAGCTAAAGAAACAATACTTTATTGCAGGGAGAAAACCATTCAAGGATAAGGCCAAAAGTTCAAGTTACTTTTATTTCTATACCTTCCGATACTTTCATTTTCATTATGTATATGACAGCATAAATACTGATCCCTAGCAATAACTGAAATTCATTATAATAGTTCTTCATAATAGCAGAAATTAGTTTTCAAAATGAGGAGGATAAGATATCCAGATTCCAAAAGATTCTTACAGATGTCTTTACCAGATGACCCACCACAAACTGGGAAGCCCCCACTACACAGCAAAATTCTATTACAGTGAACCTTTTATTATCCAGCACCTTGCATGTATGCATTACAATAATAACCCATGTTCAAAAACAAGAACATCAGTTCTTCTCAATTATCAAAGATTAAGTTAAATTTAATTTAGATTCCACGTCAAGTAGATTTATATTTTCTATGATACAGAGAAGTATGTCCTTTGAAAATTGATCACTCAAGCTAGATATTACATTTTCCAATTTGACTCTTTAGTAAGTTTAGAAAACAGCTCTTTTTGTAAGTTTATAAAACTAACAGGTCAAAATTATACGGTTTCAGAAGGTTAAACATTCTAAACAGCTTAAACACTATTTCCAAATAAAACCAGGAATAAGGATGACTATGGAGGAAAACAGAAACAGTAGGACTATTAAACAAGGAAACAATTCTGGAAAAAAGAACACAAAAAAACTGGAAAAGAAACAACAGTATAAAAGATTGTGAATATGTATATTACCTAGGTTTTTCTAAACTCAAACTGAGTACATATCAAACTTTTTCTAGTGAGCACACTTTACTTCTTTAATGTTTCCAATTAACTTCAGGAGTCTTAATATTAAGCACACAAAGAGTGTACTGATGTTACTTCTTTTGGTGGATTACTTGGTAAAATCAAATGAAAGATAAAATGATTATCCAATTGTTCAACTTCTTAATCTTTTCCCCTACTTTCAAAGTATACATACATTGGGTTGAAAACTTCTGAGTAACTAAAGAAATGCTATAAAACTGTATTTGAAAATAGCATGAAGAAAACTAGAAAGAGCCTAACTGAGCCTTGACCAATTGAGTATATTTAATTATTATTAGTGATAATCATGAGCATTATGCAAAAAATTCTACCATTTACATAAATGACCAGACTGTCTGCCAATAACCAAATAAAATATCAGTCTTCCAAAAAAGTATATGAAATATTTTTAATGTGCTAGTGGCAAACTCCTCAGCCTATATAGAAAATGTTATCATATACTTAGAAGGTAACTATTACACCTTTTATATTCACATTAATACTGCATATAATAGTTCCACATAAACTTGTCATAATATGTATTATAATAATTCATAAGAAACACTTACTGGGTAAATTTTTTGGATGGATGGAAGGATGGGTTCAGGTAGGGCTATAAAAAAAAAAAAGTTTAAAGCTTCCGTGATTCACATAATTCATTTTACAAAGCAATAATTTGTCAGCTACACCCCAGGCATAAGGGTTTCTGCTTAAATTCAACAGTCTCCATATATTTTGTGAATTCTGATCCCTAAAAATTTAAATTCCAAATATATCTAAGTTGATAACTTAAGGTTTGTTAATAAACTATGTATATTTCTATGTAAACCAATGTTCCTTACATGGTTTTAGAAAAATAGGCCATCAATGGACACACATCATTCGGTCCAACATCAGACACACACACAAAATAAGCAAGACAAGGATTGTTCTACAGATATTGAATGAACATTGTTAAGATGGATGTAGCTAACAAAAAGAAAATTTTTAAATACAGTCCAATGATATTGTATCACGAAAGAACAACAGCTGTATCATAATTGTCCCTTTATTTTTAATTTATTCTAATAATAATACCAAAATATAGATAGTTTCAGGAAACAGATCTATTGGGGAGAAAAACTGAAAAAAAAAAATCTTCAACTTCACAAATTTTTAAAAAGAAGGCCTCAGCAAAGTTCAGAAATATAAATCAGGATATTTATACCAATTTACTATAAAAAATAAAAATTTCACATAAGGGAATTATTATCTTCATATGTTACTTTCTTTTTAATTGTCATTCTTCATTCTCCAATAACTTTACCAAAATCCAACCTCATTAAATGCATTAACAGTAATTTCACATCATTATGGTATAAAGGGAATAACATGAAAGGCAAAGTGCTTAATATTCACAATTTAAAAAACTGTAAAATACAATGTCTTGAGTATGGTAAGATACAAATAATGTGTTTTCAAGATTTCTTTAAGATTAAAGACCAAACATAATACTATATTATAAACTATGTTTTTAAGAATTAGAAATACATTGTATATAATTAAGTAAATTCAGTAACCATCATTACCTTTAATTTGCAATTTAGCAAAAACCTTTTTAAATGACTTCTGGAATACATTAATATACATATAATCAACCATTATTACCAACTTACATAATCTCCAACTATGATTATAAATGTATAAATTCCTATTTCATAGTATTTAAATTTCTCTTCTGTATCATGCTTCATCCTCATGTTGAAATTGGAATAAAATAAAATTCCATGATACCCTGGAATGTTCACAGCATGTGATTGAGGGGGAAAACTTATTACTTACCGGAACCACTCTTAGGAAGTAAAAATATTTTTTCCCAGAGGCATTCAAATGCTCAAAATTCTAGAAGATCCTACAAATAAACTCAAGCCCCAGTTACTTTAATTCTAAAAGTCTTTAAACGTTTTTAATAACTTTCTAATAATTTTTGCTATAATACAGAAGTCAAACTAGAAAATCTTACTAGAAATTAGTTTACTTAATTAAAAACCTGAATTCCTTTCTCACTGAATACTCCTAGTAAAGTAAAATTATAATTTAAAAAATAATAAAGAAAAGGTTATAGAGAATTAGAAAAAAATTTTATCTCATTCTAGAATCATATAACTAGAATGCCAGAAGAGAAAAACAAATACTAACCACTGGGTTAGGGTCTTTCAATAGACAAAAAACCTTTAGAACTAAGCAATTTGAGGGGCACCTGGGTGGCTCAGTCAGTTAAGCACTGACTCTTGATTTCAGTTCAGGTCATGATCTCAAGGTCATGGGATCAAGCACCACATGGGGCTCCACGCTGAGTGTGGAGCCTGCTTAAGATTCTCTCTCCCGATCCCTCTGCCCCTCCCCCACTCACTCTCTCAGATGCACCCTCTCTCTGTCTCTAAATAAATAATATAAAAAATAAGTAAATAGAACTAAGCAATTTGGAAATTTGGGGGGGGGGGGCAGGGATATCATTCAGTAAATCCCTTGCCTGACAACCTTATAGATTTAAAAACACTAGTCACTTGTGAAAAGAAATAAAAGAAACCTCATTTATAGTGGTGTGAGGAAGCCCTGAAAGGGAATACAGTGTACCTTGCATTCCCTAATAGGAAGAAGTTTACTTAACACACCCCAGCAGGATGAAGAAATAATTTTCTTGCCCAGCAACAGCCCAGCCAATGAGAATTCAGTGAAAACAGCCCCTTCCACCTTCCTCCCCTTCCTCCATAAAGGCAAGTCCCTGGCCTCCATTCTCTGGATTTGCCAATGGTTGGGTCACCAGTTTGCTTGTACTGAACTGCAATTCCTCTGCTATTCTTGAATAAACTCATTGTGCCAGTAAAAAAAAATTGGCTCTTTTGTTTTTCAAGGCCAACACATTAAGAGCAACTGGTGTATTGTGGCAGTTATTTATTAACACTATCCTCATAGTAACCTCAAAGCCTTCAGTAGTTTTTCAAATGCTTATTTTACTCAAAGCAACACACATTCAGGAATAATCTGGCTGTAACATCTATTTTTACTTCAAAATTCTGGACTTCAATCTTCTAAATTTCTCTCTCAAAAGCAAAATAAAACAAAACCTAGTACTGCAGTATCTGATCAATTGATAATGCTTTCAGAATAACTACTCTGTTAAGATTTGATTTTGCTTACATTTCAGATGAGGGCTTTCTGGTCAAGCTCCCGCAAAGTTATACATATAAACATTCCAATCTGATTCATCAAAAATTCAACTAAAAAAAAAAGTGCAAATCTTCAATAACACTAAGCAACAATTTTGAAAATTCAAGAATAATTTTTAAATGCCTAAGATAGTTCTGTACCTGGTAACATGGTAAACATTCTATGAATATTCATTCGTATCATTATTTCTAACCAGTTGATACTTTTGCCTTTTTTATTAATTATTAATCTTAGATTGCCATTAAAAACTCTTCTCATTGGGTTTTTACCCCTCATACTTTCATCAGTCACCTTTCAAGCATATGTAGTCTATTACTGACTGTTGAAATTCATCCTAGGAAATGCTTTAATTTTTTTCAACCTTTCTACATACAGAAGACTGCTATCTTTCTCTATTCATGGCAAAAAAGATATTAAAAGCATGTACGAAGTTAAATGAAACTTAAAGGTCCATCCAATCCAACTATTCCTGTTACAGATTTAGTATTTAGTACAGTATTAAGACCAGAAAGGTAGAATAATTTGGCCAAAATCACAAACACTACTTCACTATGGCAGACTGGAACTGCTCAATACATCTTGCAAACTCCTGTATGATAAAAAAAAAATGCGGCTACTAATTTCAGTCTAATTTCTTCTAGTGAGGGGCAGCTTAAATATGCCAAATAAGTCAGTTATACTTTAGCTCTGCATAGGTGAGGTCCTTTAACAAAGACCCAGAAACAGTTGATGAGAGTGCTATTAATTACAAACCATCTCAGTAAATGGGACTACTTTGTCAAAAATAAAATGCATTTAACAAAATCTAAATAAAATTTTAGCATGATTTCTTAACACTGGTAAAATACCAACGTCGGAACTTTCAACTTGCTTGCCAAACCACCTTGGGGAATCTGTGATTAAAGTACATTTTTCTTTTTTTTCCCCATGATTTATTTATTTGAGAGAGAGAGAGAGAGAGAGAGAAGGGGAAGAGGGAGAAAATCTCAAGCAGACTCCCTGCCAAGCACAGAGCCTGACTCAGGGTTCAATCCCACGACCCTGAGATCATGACCTGAGCTGAAATCAAGAGTCCAATGCCTAACAGACTGAGCCACCCAGGCATCCCTAATGTACATTTTTCTAAAGAAGGCAATCAAATTAAAATTTCTAATGTAACCCACAAAAATGGAAGGAAAGGACACATATTATGGATGTTCAGACATGTTAAATGCTGTAGTCAAATCTAATTTTTAAATCCCAACTAGTGTCTATTCATTTTTTAGTTTCAGTTGCGACTTAAGAAGTACATCTGACTAAACCTAAATAACTCTGATAAATTTCTGGCACATAACTTTTCAATGTTTATATACACATGTATATATATACAAACTCTAATACAGATACTATTTTTAAAATTGGCATCACGTTGTATATGAGAGTGTATCATGGGTATTTTCTTATATCATTAAATATCCTAAAAGCATCATTTTTAGTGACTAACATTATAATTAATTCAATTATACCCCATTCTTAAAAACTTAAGATTATTTCTAACCTTCTGTTATTTCAATAAACACCATGAAAATCAGCCTTATATATAAATCCATACCTGCATCCCTGATATTACCTTGGATAAATTTCTAGAAATGCAATCGCTGAATAACACTGAGTCAAAGGATATGAACATAAATATTACAACACTGCTTTCTAAACTATAGAAGTATCATTAACCCAGAACAAATCAGACCCTAGACATCCTGTTAAAGGTTATTCTATTACATTAATATCAAGGCTTTCGCCCACAACTCCATGCCAGTTCACAAGGAATAAAACTTCTTTGACCAAAAAGAAAATCCTGTCTCAAGTGAAAAATAAAAAAACACGATGAATAGTGTTTGAGCTTATTTTTATAGACCTTCTGAACATGCATGTGCCTCAACATAATGGGTCAACAATACAGAGGGAAAAGTTCTTTGAATACAGAAGTTAATACTGAAAAACTGTCAAAAAGTAAAAAACACAGTGAAACTTCCCTTATAATGTTTTCCAGGGAATAACATTTGTGGTTTTTTTGGGGGGGGCGGTGGATGCGGTGGGCAGAAGGAGAGCGAGAACCTTAAGCTTGAGCCATAAGTACTTTCCAAAAAGTACTTAAGCTTGACGTTAGGCTTGATCTCACAACTCTGAGATCACGACCTGAGCCGAAATCAAGAGTCGGACGCTTAACTGACTGAGCCACCCAGGCACCTCCAGGGAATAATATTTCTAAAACATTTGCTCAAAGCAACAAATTAGGAAATATGGTTTTCTAGGCCTTAGAAAGAACTTTTTAAAACAATGCTCTTTGAAGACAGAGGCAACAGAGAAGACATCATAATGAAGTTTAACTGTGTTTTCATTTTAAAAATTGGGGAAAACCCAAAATACTTACTTTGTAAATAGTGCAAAACCATCAATACAAGACTATAGCTGCTTAAAGTACCACGACTGGCATCATTTATCTCATGGTGACTCGCCCACTTCTTAATCACCAGTACTAACGGACGAACTCGATTTTCAACTGAAAGTGAAATTAAAACTTAAAAATGGTAAGGAAATATTATGGTGTCTTTGAAAGCTTGTAACATTTCCCAACTATAACAAAAAGAGCACTGCCTCCCTATTTATTAAACATTGTGTTCACCATAAATGTGTCTTGCTTTTAAAAGGTATCTTAGTCACCTTTTAAAAATTATTAATTATTAAAATTTGTTTTATTGACCTATAACTCCAGTAGTATATAATTTTAGTATAACAAAATATTATACATATAATAAAAGACACTATACATAAACATATTTAAACAGATGTCAGTATTTATTACATCTTTAAAAAGGAATAAAGAATGAAGGATAGAGAAGGCTGATTATTATTTGGAAACAAAAAACTTACGGTATGCATAAGTTCTGAGAAGGAATGTGTTTCTTATTCCAACAATATTGTTTACATTCAAGTCGAATTCCACACAACTATGAAAAAGAGAGAAGAAATACACTTTAGCTCAAGTGTTCTGAAACATTAGCTCAAGTGTTTTGAAACAAACTCCCTAGTAACTAAATTAATATTCATCTACCCTATGATGCAAAAATAGCATGAGCCCAAAGGCCAAATACTTTAAAATGAGGCACTAAAGAAATAATAAATACATACTCAGTACATATGATTTAGTGTATATTAAAAATATAAAAGAGGATTACAGTTGCAAGATCCACAATGTACTACACTAAGGCTCCAATTATCCCTAATAAAACAAATTTTAAAATTTTGCAGTCCTGTCCAGATAAACAAAATTATGTGACCAAAAACATTTCTGGCCAAGTTATCCCACTGAGTTATATAGTCTCAATTAATTTGGAATTAAAGTGTCATTTGCTTTAAAACAACAGAAATAGGGGGGCCTGGGTGGCTCAGTCATTAAGCGTCTGCCTTTGGCTTGGGTCGTGATCCCAGAGTCCTGGGACTGAGCCCTGCATCGGGCTCCCCGCTCAGCAGGAAGCCTGCTTCTCCCTCTCCCACTCCCCCTGCTTGTGTTCCCTCTCTCGCTGTGTCTCTCTCTGTCAAATAAATAAAAAAATCTTAAAAAAAAATAAAATAAAATAAAATAAAATGCCAAATAAAGTACAGGTGAAAAAAATAGAAGGAGTCTATATATTATATTCCCTCCAAAAAGGATAAGACATAAATAAGATATAAATTATAATATCATACCAAATTTAGCTACTGATATCTGGGAAGAACAGTCAAACACATAACAGAAGGGTTACGTCTTTGAAAGCAAAGATATCATGCAATTCACAATTTAGAAAATAGGGCAATAATGATGGGATCTACAAAGAAAGGGTAAATCCAAAATAAAAGGAAAGATTAATGAAAATTACATTATGAGGCCCAACTTCTTCTGCACACTGAGTTTTTCTATGAAAAGACTGCCTAAAATAAAAACTTAACAAAATTCCTTTCTACGAACTTTTAATCATAAAAATGGAAATTTACCAATTCAGATTTTCTTGTTTTGGGAAATGAAATACTATAATCTTTCAATCAACCATGCATATTATTAAAAACAGATAGTAGTATTAACACTTCAGATATCATATATATTTGCCTTTGGGAACTTATGGAAACAATGGAGATACATTCTTCAATTGCATCTGTGAAAGGCTAACACTGAAACCAGTATAACTCAATAAAGAGGAAAAAACAGACGGAAACCAGTTTGCAATTAAAAACTTTTCCAAAAATATGATTTCAGAGCTTTAAAAATATCCACAGTACTTGCTTCAAATTCTACTTCTGGAAATACTAAACTAATCTTATATATATGGAAAAAAGTTTATGTACAAAATGCTTATTCTAACGGGAATAAGTAAGTTAATCACAATATATTCACTTGTGAAATATTACTGTAAAGCCATTTAAACTGAAGCCAGAAAATAATCAATGATATAAGCAAATATCCATGACATATGATTAAATAAAAAAGTATAATCTCAATTTTAATTTTAAAAACTCTTATGCATTCATATGTATAGAAGAGGGACTGAAAGTTTTACACCAAAATGTTCACATCATTTAACTTTGGGTGTTAGAAGCAGACTTTCTTTTTTTTAACATCTGTATAGAAAATATAAAATGGTGTTTATAAAGAACACTTAACGATGAAAAAAGTTTGTATAATAATCTTAAATAGAAAAAGAAACGCACCCAACGAAGGAGCACCCAAATACTTAAAGCAGTTAAAAACAAACATAAAGGAAATAATCGACAGTAATACAGTTATAGTGGGGGGCTTTAAAACCCCACTTACATCAATGGACAGATCATCCAAACAGAAAATAAACAAGGAAACAGTGACTCTGAATGACACATTGGACCAGATGGATTTACCAGATACATTCAGAACATTCCATCCTAAAACAGCAGAATACACATTCTTTTCAAATGCACACGGAACAGTCTCCAGAACAGATCACATATTAGGCAACAAAACAAGTCTCAACGCATTAAAAAAGATCGAAGTCATTCCATGCATCTTTTCTGACCACAACGCTATGAAACTAGAAATCAACCACAAGAAAAAAAACTGGAAAGAGCACAAATACATGGAGATTAAATAACGTGCTATCAAACAATGAATGGGTCAACCAAAAAAATCAAAGAGGAAATCAAAAAATACATGGAGACAAACGAAAATGAAAACACAATGACCAAAAATCTTTGTAAAGCAGCAAAAGTGGTTCTAAGGGGGAAGTTTATAGCAATACAGGCCTACCTCAAGAAGTAATAAAAATCTCAAATAAATAACCTAAACTTACACCCAAACAAGCTAGAAAAAGAAGAACAAAAACCCAAAATCAGTAGAAGGAAGAAAATAATAAAGATTAGAGCAGAAATAAATGAAATAAAAACTCAGGAAAAAAAAAAAAACAATAGAACAGATCAGTGAAACCAGGCCCTGCTTCCTTGAAAAGATCAACAAAATTGATAAACCTTCAGCCAGACTCGTCAAAAAAAAAAAAAAAAAGATAGGACTCAAACAAAATCACAAATGAAAAAGGAGAAATAACGACAACCACAGAAATACAAGGGATTATAAGAGAATATCATGAAAAATTATATGCCAACAAATTTGACAATCTAGAAGAAATGGATAAATTCCCCAGAAACATATAACCTCCCAAAACTCAATCAGGAAGAAACAGAAAATTTGAACAGACTGATTATACCAGCAATGAAATTAAATTAGTTACCAAAAAACTCCAAACAAATAAAAGTCCAGGACCAGAAGTCTTCACAGGCGAATTCTACCAAACATTTGAAGAAGAGTTAATATGTATTCTTCTCAAGCTATTCCAAAAAAATAAAAGAAAAGGAAAACTTCCAAATTCGTTCTATAAGTCCTGCTATTACCCTGATACCAAAACCAGATAAAAACACTACAAAAAAAATAGAACTATAGGCCAATATCTCTGATGAATATAGATGTGAAAATCCTCAACAAAATATTACCAAGCCAAATCCAACAATACATTAAAAAAGTCATTTATGACAATCAAGTGGAATTTATTCCTGGAATCCAAGGGTGGTGCTCAGTATCTGCAAATCAATAAATGTGACACGTCACATCCATAAGAGAAAGACTAAAAACCATACGATCATTTCAATAGATGCAGCAAAAGCACATGACAAAGTGCAACACCCATTATAATACAAACCCTCAACAACACAGGTTTAGAGAGGACATACCTCACCATAACAAAGGCCATATATTGAAAAACCCACAGCTAACATCGTACTCAACAGTGAAAAACTGAAAGCTTTCCCCCTAAGACCAAGACAAGGATGCCCACTCTCACCATTTTTACAGAGTATTGGAAGTCACAGCCACAGCAATCAGACAAGGAAAAGGAATAAAAGGCAACCAAATTGGTAAAGTAGTAAAACTTTCACTATTCGCAGATGACATGATACTATATATAGAAAACCCGAAAGACTCCATCAAAAACAATAACTGATAAATGAATTCAGTAAGGTTGCAGGATACAAAATCAATGTACAGAAATCCATTGCATGTCTATACATTAATAAGGAAGCAACAGAAAGAGAAATTAAGATGCAATCCCACTTACAATGGGATTGTAAAAATAGAATAAAATATCTAGGAATAAACTTAACCAAGGAGGCAAAAGACTTACACTTTAAAAACTATAAAACACTGATGAAAGAAACTGAAGACAATACAAATAAATAGAAAGATATTCCATGCCCATGGACTGGAAGAACAAATACTGTTAAAATGTCCATACTACCCAAAGCAATCTATCTAAAGATCTAATGAAATCCCTATCAAAATACCAACAACATTTTTCACACAACTAGAACAAATAATCCTAAAATTTGTATGAAACTACAAAAGACCCAAAATAGCCAAAACAGTCTTGAAAAAGAAAAACAAAGCTAGAGGTATCACAATTCCAGATTTCGAGTTATACTGCAAAGCTGCAGATACCAAAACAGTCTGGTACTGCCAGAAAATAGACACACAGATCAATGGAACAGGACAGAGAGCCCAAAAACAAACCCACGATTCTGTGGTCAATTAATCTTCAACAAAAGAGGCAAGAATATGCAATGAAACAAAGACAGTCTCTTCAATAAATGGTGTTGGGAAAACTGAACAGCTACATGCAAAAGAATGAAACCGGACCACTTTCTTACACCATACACACAAACTCAAAATGGATTAAAGATCTAAATGTGAGACCCGAAACCATAAAAATCCTAGAAGAGAGCACAGGCAGTAATTTCTCTCACATCAGCCATAGCAACATTTTCCTATATGTGTCTCCTGAGACAAGATAAATAAGGGCAAAAATACACTACATCAAAATAAAAAGCTTCTGCGTAGTGAGGAAACAATCAACAAAACTAAAACAATCTACTAAATGGGGGAAGATATCTACAAATGACAAACTTATACAACTCAAAACCCAAAAAACAAATTCCGATTTAAAAAAAATGGGCAGAAGATATGAACAGACATTTCTCCAAAGACATTCAGATGGCCAACAGACATGTGAAAAGATGCTCAACATCACTCATCATCAGGGAAATGCAAATCAAAACCACAATGAGATATTACCTCACACTTGTCAGAATGGCTAAAATAAAAAAACACAAGAAACAGTAAGTGTTGGCAAGGGAGGTGGAGAAAAAAGAACCCTTTGTGCCCTGTTGGCAGGAATGCAAACTGAAGCAGCCACTGTGGAAAACAGTATGGAAGTTTCTCAAAAAATTAAAAATAGGACTACCCCATAATCCAGTCATCACATTACTGGATATTTACCCAAAGAATACAAAAACACTAATTTGAAAGATATATGCACCCTGATATTAATTGTAGCATTATTTACAATAGCCAAGTTTGGAAGCAACCCAAATTTCCATCAAAAGATGAATGGATATATATATTATCTCCCATCTACATGTATGTATGTGTATACACACACACACACACACACACACACACACACAGAGGAATATTACTCGGCCATAAAGAAAAAATCTTACCATTTGCAACAACATGGATGGAGCTACAAGAGTATTTATAATAATACTAAGTGAACTAAGTCTTTCAGAAAAAGACAAAGACAAATACCATATAATTTCACTCATGTGGAATAAAAAAACAAATAGATGAGCAAAGGAAAAACAAATGAGAGAGACAAACCAGGAAACAGATTCTTGTCTGTAGAGAACAGATGGTTACCAGAGGGGAGGGGGATGGGGGGAATGGGTGAAATGGTGATCGGATTAAAGAGTACACTTATTATGATGAGCACTGAGTAATGCACAGAATTGTTGAATCACTATATTGTACACTTGAAACTAAAATAACTGTATGTTAACATTACTGGAATTAAAATTTAAAACTTAAAAAAAAAAAAAGAGAAGGCCTGGTTTGTTCAGTCGGTTAAGCATCCGACTCTCCATCTCAGCTCAGGTGTTGATCTTAGGGTTCTGAGTTCAAGCCCCACACTGGGCTTCACACTGGGTGTGAAGCCTACTTAAAAAAAATTTTTTTTTAATTAAAAAATTTAAAAAACTACAAAAAAAGGAAAGAATAAAATTTTTATATAATTACAACTACAACCATATATTTTTTTAAATGATTATAATAAGCTAATAATTTTATTTATGTTTAGTTTATCTCCCTATAAAGTATTTGGTAAAAATTCAATAAATATTTATAGATTGGATGGATATTTGGATGAATGGAGGGGAAGGTGTGAGCCAGGCATATATCTAAGGATTTGTTTAAAATATATATATTCAGTCAATTGTAATTATTTGCAGTAGTTATGTTCTATAACGTCACTGTAAATACTGAATTAGTGAATACAAAACCACTGCTCCTAGGGGATTAGGTTTCTACAAGCCTTCAGTCAAAACATTTTCATCAATCGATCAAAACCTAACTTTTTTTTTATGTGTTTCCATTTAAAGACAACTTGTTCACTGACAACGAACTCATGACCAAGTGCACTGTAACTCATGTCTGAACAAAGCATATCTAATACATGTATTTCCTCCATAAGGCACATCACAGCTTTATACAAAGGAACAGTAGACAGTAACTCAGCACTATGCCAGGGGGCCATTTTAAACAGCAAAGGCACTCATAAAAAGCACCAAAATGTAAAAAACATGGCACTAACTGGACTGTGAAAAGAATAATTGTTTACAGTATAAGAGGTGAAACAAGAAGGCAGACTGTTACATTGTTTAACCTCAGTTAGGAACCTGTACATTTCATGACTCAGAATTTTCTCCACTCTGCACATGTCTACAAATAACCATGAAAATGCAGCTAGTATTAATTTGGAGGGTTACAAAATAAATTTCATCAAGTAGGCAAATTCGTAAAGAATCCATGAATAATGAGGATCAAGTATGTATATATTTGCACTTATATTTATGTAAACAATTTCAGTATTACTTTTATAAAACTGGACTAGAAAATCTAATTTAACAATGCTATCTATTCTTTAGAAAACAACAAATCTTGTTTAACCAATGAAATAGTCAACACCTATTTACATTCAGATATTATATAAAAGATTCCAATCCCCATGCCCATAACAATTTCAGAACCCAGGCTGGTAGAGTGTACCAACAGATGTAATTACATTTATAACAACCCCCTTGATAGAAATACACATCAAATTTCAAAATACACATAAATTTCATCAGTTAAGATATGTTCTGAAGAGTGATTACATTTCCAAAAGGCAAGAGATCATTTAAAAATGTGAAATGTAAATATATATACATATTCTTTAATACGGATAGTTTCAAACACTCAAAATGTCAAGCAGAATAACTAAGTACAGGTAAGCATAAAAATTGCTCAGACTATTCCAAAAAATCATCTCAAAGACCAAATCAAGCAGTTCTAAAAACTGATGAAGATAAGCAATTATACTGTAGCATACATTCCTTAATTATCTCCATCAAAAGTACATCTAAAAATGATCTAAAGCAACTGAAAAAGAAAGATTCAATAATTACTTACCTGACTTTATCCCTGAACTTCACAATTGGCACTTTTGCTCGAATCAGCTGAGGTCTCTCAATGTAGCCAGCTGAAGGATAAAAGATAATGTGAATACCTGTAAATGTTTCTCAAATTCATAGTGTTCCAATGCACATTTTTAAAAAATAGTATTTTACTAAACTAAAACAATTTAACGGTCTTTGATAAGAAAGCAAAGGAAGGACATTATCACATTCTTCTAAGACTGAAACTTCCAATACCATTTAGAGGAATTTATATTAAAATTCAGAAATGTCATCTAATATCTAGTAATAGTCATAAAGAAATTCATCACAGCATTATACACATGAAAAATATCTAGGCTGGCAGCAAGAGGATAGCTAAATTCTAGTATAGCACAAGGCAAAATATTATGGCAGCCATAAAAATCCTATTTATAAAGAGTCGTTAATGTGGAAAGGCCTACACATGATACATGGGGCAGTGATACATTTAAATAAGTATGATCTCTAAGTGGAAGAATACATGTACTCATATTTTTATTCCATCAAACTTTAAAAATTTTTTTTGAAAATAATACATGTCCATTATAGAAAACTAGGAAAATACAGGAATATATAAAAAAAGGAAACTGCAAACTTTTCCCAAAGGAACAATTTCCTAATGCTGTAACTAAAGAAAAGCATAATACCAGACTTAAAAATGATAATTTTTCCTGTTATAATGCTTTTACCACCAAAATCATAAAATACGTCAAGCTTCAAATAGAATTTGTGTGCAGGAATTCAATGAGGCTTCAGTGAAAAATAGGATTAAGAGTTAAAAGTCGCAAGTTCCAGGTACAGGTTCTGAGAGCAACAAACAAACTATACTCCTCAGGCTAATTACTAAACCCACTGATCATCATTCTCCTTAACTATGAAAAATAACAACCAAAAATACTTTTGAAGTAGATGATTTCTAACATCCCTTTGTTTTTAAGATTTGATTATTCTAATAAGAGCTATGGAAAATCCATTTAAGGTATAAATTACTCCTTTACTTCACAAATGTGAAAACTTAAGTCCACTAAAATAAATCACTTCATTTATTTCTCTCCAACAATAGATATAACTCATCCAGGGCAATAACTTGTCACTTGACTTTGTATTTTCCAGGCCAAAGCCTGACACATAGGAGTATCTGTTGAATAAATGGACACAGCTCTTTCCAACATCACATAGGTAGAGTGACTTAAACTGTCCACAATATTGTGGAAATTTAAAATAATTTGAGATGGCTTAACATGTAGATTAAAATCCACTTAGCTCACTTATTCAAGAATAAAATCTTATAATAAAATGGCCTAAGTCAATAATTTTGCTTTTTGTTGGAGTAATTCATTTACGGGCTTCATGTTCAGTGATTCTATTTTTAAAATGTGACGTCATAAACTGCATGTCATTGCAAAACAGATGAAATTCTCACTTCCCCACATGAATACTTTATCTGTATCACCCTTTTGGCTTTTCACAGATACTCTGCACTACAGCTATTCATATTCATGCTTTGGCTTCCCTAATAGTCTACTGAGAAAAAGAACTGAAGCTTATATATATTTGAATTCCCAGTGCATGCAGTGGGATTATCTTCTAAGTAAACTCAAAGAATTGTTATCTTTCTAATCAAGAGTTAAAAAGAATTCATTTGGAAAAAAAGGATCCATATTATACCTATCCTGACCAGATAAACAACTCTTACCAGAAAATAAAGTGAGAGACATATTAAATAGTTACGTCAGATGACATATGAACTTGAGGCATATGAAACTTACAAAGTCTAGTACAGAAGTGTTTATGGACTAAGGTGAGTATATGCCGTGCTTCAGTCTTCTGATTTACCTGAAAAAAACACTGAAAAGTTAAAAATAAAGTGTTTTTTCATTACCTTTCTAAATTTAGTGTTTTATTTTCTTAATGTTTCTCATCAAAGAGAAACCATACAAAGTAAACTTTTCTTCGGAGTTATTTTTCAGTATACATTAAATTACATTATAGAAAACGTCAACTTTAATGCTGTCTTTCACATCAACATTCCTAAATCAATTCCTAATCATAAACTTAAGGCAAAATTTAAAAAATATTAAAAGCCTTATACGTCATTTAACTTTAGTATAAATGGACATAAAGCAATCTTCTCCTAGAAAAACAAAAGAGGGCGCCTGGGTGGCTCGGTCAGTTAAGCATCTGCCTTCAGCCCAGGTCATGATGCCAGGGTCCTGGGACTGAGCCCCGCACCAAGCTCCCTGCTCAGCAGAGTTTGCTTCTCCCTCTCCCTCTACTCCTCTACCCCCCGCCCCCGCTCTTATCCCCCCTCCTCCTGCTGTCTCTCTCTCTCTCTCTCTCAAATAAAATCTTCAAATAAAAAAAAAAAGAAAAAAAGAACAAACAGAATTTTAACTTTCTGTAACAGATTGTAAGCTTCTTAAGGGTAAGGTTCAAATCTATGGTGTCTCACTCTAAGTTCTGACATGATTCAAACATATGAACAAGAGAGGATTAGTAGGATGTGGCTGGGTAGAGTCTAACTCTAATTCTGAGAGAAAGATTTAATTAAAAGTCTAGTATTCTTTACTATGTTTATTATTTCCGAGGCTTTTTTTCAAAGTTTTCCTTTACATGATTTCAAAGCCTAGAAACATGTCAGTTTCTTTCCTGGAATAAATCTCTTTCTGATTTGCAGTAACTAGAAGCCAATTTTGTTAATGAAATAATAAAAATAATAAAAATATATATTATGATTCAGTAGATTTTTTTGTATTTTTAAAGAGGTGGAATGTAATAAAGCATATTAAAACTATAGTGAAATTAATCTTTGGTAATTCAGAAGAGACCTCAGCATATTAAAGAGATTGCTTCAAGTTAGCTTAATGAACACCAATTGCTGTGGTATTAAGGTCACACAAGAGTATCAGTTAACAGGAAATTCAAACAAACATAAAACTAAATAACAAAATTTGGTTGCTAAATAAAAATAAAAATAAACCCAAAATATCACAGAAAAATATATTCAATCACAATAGTCTTTTTTTAAAAGTCAGTGAAATCCCTTTTTGTATTCCCAAAATAAGAACTCCAAACCCCATAGCATTTCTAAAGGGGAAAAAAAGATTAAAAATAGAATCATTGATAATTCAAACGGAAAGGAAACATTATCAAAATAATACTGACACATACTCTTCTTGTTGCATCCTGGCAACATATCCAATCCAATGACATTTCAAAATAGAGGCAGAGCAAACACAGTGAAGCCATCTTACCTTAACAACTTAAAAATAAATGCTAAAATCCCTGTTATGTATATTTGTGCGTGTGCACATGCCTTAAAAGAAAAGGCATTTCCTATTTGCAACGACGTGGATGGAACTGGAGGGTGTTATGCTGAGTGAAATAAGTCAAACAGAGAAAGACATGTATCATATGACCTCACTGATATGAGGAATTCTTAATCTCAGGAAACAAACTGAGGGTTGCTGGAGTGGGGGGTGGGGTGGGAGGGATGGGGTGACTGGGTGATGGACACTGGGGAGGGTATGTGTTCTGGTAAGCGCTGTGAATTGTGCAAGACTGTTGAATCTCAGATCTGTACCTCTGAAACAAATAATGCAATATATGTTAAGAAAGAAAAAAAGAAGAAGAAGAATGTAGCAGGAGGGGAAGAATGAAGGGGGGGAAATCGGAGGGGGAGAAGAACCATGAGAGACAATGGACTCTGAAAAACAAACTGAGGGTTCTAGAGGGGAGGGGGTTGGGAGGATGGGTTAGCCTGGTGATGGATATTGAGGAGGGCACGTTCTGCATGGAGCACTGGGTGTTATGCACAAACAATGAATCATGGAACACTATATCTAAAACTAATGATGTAATGTATGGGGATTAACATAACAATAAAAAAATAAAAAAAAATAAAAAAAATAAAAGAAAAGGCATTTCCTGACTTTCCTTGAATTACTATGAAGAGAGAATCCAAAGAACTAATTAAAACAAAACAAGTTTTTTCCTTTAATCGTTTTTTTTTTGGTTTTTTTTAAGTAGGCTCCACACCCAGCATGGAGCCCAAAGTGGGGCTCACACTCACAACGCTAAGATCAAGAGCTGAGATCAAGAGTCAGATGCTTAACCAACTGAGCCACCCAAGGCACGCCTCTTCAACAATTTTTATATGAAATTTCTTGAATGACTTAACATAAGAAGAACACTTGCAATAAATATTTCATTACTTACTGGTTCTTCTTTAACAACTAGGCATAAATCACCATCACTGCTCCGGGTACCAAATCCATTTAAAGAGGACCCAACCAAAAAAAGTCTGCTTTCTAGAGAAATAGAATGGAATTATAAGGTATTATTTAATATTTGAAGTAGGAATGCATATACAAAGGGCATGCAAAATAGGGAAACATACGTGGAAATAACAGCTGAATTTCTCTCTGCAGCTGTGTTCGACACAGTTCTTTCTTCTTTAAATCACTTACTTGCTGCTGACATGCTTCAAATAACTCCAGTATCTGCTGACTCAACTTGAATCCACCGCAAAAAAAGTAAAAATTTTGTTCAGAAATGTAAAAGTAATTACCATACTAAGAAGTGTTGTTTTACACAGTATTTTAAATACAACAGTATTTTAAAAATGAATATTTATCTCCTTAACATTTTCCAAAACTACTGTTACTCAATAGTTACTTAATAACTAAAATAGTTACTAACTTTTCCAAAGTAAAGTATCATTGATAAGTCACAGAAAAGTACAGTTGGAAACAGAAAATTCTTAATGAGTATAAGCCTTGGGACAGCAAACTACAATTTTCACTTGCTGCCTGTTTCTGGAAGGCACATGAGCTAAGAATGGTTTTTACATTTTTAAAGGGTTATAAAAACAAACAAGTAAAGATATGCAACAGAAACATATGAATGGCAAAGTCTAAAATATTTACTATCTGTCCCTTTAAAAAAGAAGTTTGCCCAATCCAATATTCATACCACCAATAACAAATATTAACAAACTTTAAAAGAAAAACCCCTGGTGGTCCTTGCCCACGCAAACCGCCCTCCTTCCCCATTTTTACAATACTGGCTTGAACCCTGTCTTCTTATTGCCATCTATAGATAGATCTCCTTGTTCATCTACCTGTCTGGTTTACACTTTCCCCTCCAACCCAACTCTTACCATCATCACAGGTAATTTCCTCATCTACAACAGGCTATATACATATCACAACATACTCCCACCATTTCTGAACTTCTCTTACTTCAATATTTTTCATCAGCATTACACTCCCACAGCCATAACATGGTCTTTACAATAAAAGAGAACAGACCTCTGAAATTTTAAATTCCAATATACTATCTTGGCTTCAATCTCCTGTCCAATTCCTACTTACTCCCCTCATACCTGTTCCAGAACCACGAAGACCTGAATTTTACTGAATCCTCCCTTTTTTCCCAGCTCATTAGCACCTGAGTGGTATAATTTCTTTCCCTATCCAGTCTATACCACAAAGTGCATCCCTTGAACCACTCTTTTGTCATGCCTTAACATTATCCCCTTGTCATGCTCAATCTAACATATGTCCTGAAAAATCTTAATCTTAGGTCTATACAACCACCTTCCAAGTTCTTACATCAGAACATGAAACTGAAAAAAATTTTTAAATCACAAAACTGACCTCTTTCAACTTTATAAAGTCTAGCCTAAGGTTGGTCCTTAGCATCATTCAGGCTTCCATGCCTCTGGTTAGATTTTGCTCTCACTTTTCACCATCATCGTTCTAAAATCTTTACTACTTTCCTCAAGTCCCCTATACTTACCTCATTCTCTGTAGCAAATAACTTTACATAAAGTTTACTAAGAAAATTGAAAATAGCAGATGTAACATTCCTCAGCTTCCTAACTGCAAAGTTCTGAAAACTAACATACCTGAATGAATCTCATCTCTTTATCTCTTCTGTCAGACAAACTGTTCTCTTCCCCTGTTCAAAGTTAATCCCTCTACCAATACTTTTGTTCCAGGGCACAAATACTTCCATGAGTTTTTCCATATCTCTCTTGGATTTTCAGCCTCTCCCTCTCTAGGCCTTCCCCAGAGCCCATGTGCCATGAAGCACTAGTCTCACCCATCATTTAAATGTTTTCTTAAAACAGGCAAATAAACAAAACAAAAACAGAAACAAACTCATACATACAGAAAACAAACTGGTGGCTGTCAAAAGGAGGGCATGGAGGAATAGGCAAAATAGGTGAAGGGGATTAAGAGATACAAACTTTGTTACAAAATAACTATGTTACAGGGTTGAAAGACAGGGCATAGGGAACGTAGTGAATAATATTGTAATAACTTTATACTGCTGTGACAGAATGATTACATTTAATGTGGTGAGCATTTCCTAACACATATAATTATCAAATCACTGTTGTACACCTAAAACTAACATATTATTATATGTCAACTGTACTTCATTAAAAATTTTTTAATTAAAAAAAGAAAAAGAATTTTTAAATAGATGGACAAAAAAATAAAACATTTTCTTTTGTCATGTTTAGAATACACATTTTAAGAAGGCAGAGGCAGTCTGGGCAATTAGACAATGAAAGAGACATCATTTTTTAATATCCCTTTGATAACAATATTAATATACTTAACATTAATATTTTAATAGTTTTTAATAACCCTCCCTCCAAAAAAACATAGAGCAACCAGAATAAAACAAACATATAAAACCAAACCAAAATAAAATAAAAGAGGGCCAACAAATACAAAACAAATGACTACGTATCACTCATGAACCCCAAAATATGAGCAATTGGAACTAAATACCAATAGCAGCAAGACCCGCATGGTACCAGAAACATTAAGAAGAAAAAAAGGAAAAAGATTTTGGACAGTCCTGAAGCCAGACCATCCAGAAATCAAATTGCCTATAGGTAGTACTTCCTGCCCCCTTCCTCAAATTGAGGAATCCAATTCAGGGTGGAACAGCAACCAAAACTGGGGGAGTTTCACAGGCTACATGCGAGAGTTTACAGGTAAATGCAAGAGGATCACAGAAAGATCAGAAATCTCAAAACAAAGTGAAAGCTCCCTTCTAAGACAAAGCAACACACAAGCAGAAACTGCCAGGAGAAATCTAAACTAAACAGTAGAGAGCCATAAGGGGCAAAGAAAACACGGTCTAGAACTAAAATGATTCTGACTCTCAGGGGACATATGACAATGTCTGGCAACATTTTTAGTTATCATAACTGGGGGCAAGAGGGGTGCCATAGGGTGGTCACTGGCATCCAGTAGTTAGAGGTCAGGATGCCACTAAATATCCTACAATGAATTGGGACAATTGCTCACAGCAAAGACTATCTGACCCAAAATGCTGAAAAATCCTAGTCTAGCTATAAGTAAAGAAAAAGGAGAGAAAAAGTGTCAGACAGTATATTTCTGAATACTACATAACTATAGAAGAGGATTCCTAAAGCCATAAATCTAGGAAAGCTAGTCTGCCCAACCATTCTAATTTAAAAGTAGTACAGGAAAAGGCATCTCATTTGTATTTGTATTTGTTAAATGCAAATTTTGGAATCTCAGAGAGGTGAGAATAAGAGGACAGAAGAAATATTTGAAGAAATAATGCCTAAAAAGGATTCTGGTCAATTTTCATACAAAGTTTTTTGGTTTTTTGTCTTGTTTTGTTTTTTAAAGATTTTATTTATTCATTTGAGACAGGTAAGAGAGAGAGAGAGAGAGAATGAGCAGGGGGAGAGGCAGAGGAAGGAGAAGCAGACTCCCTGCTGAGCTGGGAGCCCAATGTGAGGCTTGATCCCAGGACCCTCAGATCATGACCTGAGCCCAAGGCAGATGCCCAACCATCTGAGCCCCTCAGGTGCCCTTCATACAAAGTTTTTATAAGAAAACTGAGAATAGACTAACACTCCTACAGATAAGAAAGCACACCAGAAAGACATGTCCACAAAACTATTGGAAATTTTAACATAATACATCAAGCCAAGGCTTTTTCTCCTATGTTTTATTTTCCAAAAAGATAAGTGACTATAAAGTATCTATACTAGTACTAACAAAAAAGAATTGGAAATCTACATTTTAAAAACTTATCAAAGGCAGCAAAAAACAGTAAGTATTTTAGAAATATGTTTACCAGAAGATACATAAAACTTGTACACTTAAAATTACTAAGCACTGATGTGAGAAATTAAAAACCTAAATAAATGGAGAGCTATACCATGTTCATGGATCAGGTAACTATTGTTAAGATGTTAATGCTCCTGAAATTAATCTACACAGTCAATGCAATCAAAACAAAATAAAATACCCAGCATGTTTGTTTCTAGAAGTTGAGAAAGTAACTTTAAATTTTATTTGAAAGGCAAAAGACCAAGAATAGCCAAAAAGAAAAAAAAAAGGAAGAAAAAAGTTGGAGGATTTGCCTTATCAGACTTCAAGACTTACTATAACAGCTACAGTAAACAAGAAAGTATGGCATAGGCAAAAGGATAGATTAAAAAGATAACAAAAAATACTGAAATATTTGTGAATATAATGATATGATACCTTTCATGTACTTCAAACAAATGAGGAAGAGAGGTACAGATAAAATGAAATTGGTAGTTATGTTGGTGGTTTTTAAAGCTTAGTAATATGAGGATTTATGATACTATATTCTATTTTTGTATATATTTGATATTTTCCATAAAAACCTTTTCAAAAGCATCCAAGTTTAGGGGCGCCTGGGTAGCTCAGTCGTTAAGCGTTTCCCTTCAGCTCAGGTTATTATCCCAGGGTCCTGGGATCGAGCCCCGCATCGGGCTCCCCGCTCCGCGGGAAGCCTGCTTCCCCCTCTCTCACTCCCCCTGCTTGTGTTCCCTCTCTCGTTATGTCTCTCTCTGTCAAATATATAAATAAAATCTTTTAAAATAAAATAAAGTAAAAGCATCCAAGTTTATAAAAGATTTGAAAGAAGTGGCCAGTAAAGTGGTTAATATAAAATTTTAAATAACACTTGAACAATTAAATTTTATTGATTTGCAGGACTGGCAAACTATGGCCTGTAAGCCAAATACTGTCCCTGAACTGTTTTGCAGAGGCAGTAAGATAAAATAATTTTTACATGTTTTAAGCATTGTTTCAAAAAGAGAGAAAAGAAAAAAGAATATTTAACAGAGACCCCACACAGCCCACATGTCTAAAATATTTACTATTTGGCCCTTATAGAAAAAGTTTTGCCGACCCCATGATCTAGAGAATCAGTTAGGCAGATCAACACAATCCTAGAACTAATAGTAGGTATTATCCTACATATAACTACATTTCTTGGGTAGCAAAAAGAAATTTCTTTGTAACAATGCTCAAATAAAATTTTATCATATTTATGAAGTTCTTTCATCCAAATGATATTCATATAGAAACATTCCTATACAAAAAAATTCATGATTATGTGAAAAATATAAAATTCTATATACTTGCTCCTTTCCCTTTTTTACATTCATGGAAACGTTTCTTCTCTTTCAAGTACTGCTATAATGGAGCACTAACAGGTTTCTATACAAAAGAATTCTCATTATCTAGCTATTTACTTAGGGATTCACATTATCAAATTATGTTCCTGCATCCTAGAACAGACACCATATATAGAGTACAAATGAGACAAAACTCAAAATAAATGTACATACATGCTGAAATAAGACTTCTACTACTTAAATTTAGAGAAATATTTCAGAAGATGGCTCAATGTTCTTATAATTCGGGGGGGCGGAATGTATGATATGAATTTTCCTTGGCTGATGAGTATCAGGCATCAAATATTCAAATCATGTATGTAATACCAAGGTGACTATGAATAATGGCACTTCAGGAACTTGCTTTTGTTTCACTCAGAAGCCTATTTTTCCTCATCACTGGTTTAAAAAAATTATTCCAACAAAGTATCCATATAATAGATTACTCTTAAAGTTGTTTCAATCTCTACAATACTACCTGTTTAGGCTGCCTTCCAGGATCTATTACTTTAATTTAAAGTAATTGTAGAAGATATCTCTTTCTCACTATAAATAAAAGTTGTATCTGTTCAAAACTGTACAAAATATTTACCTACAGTATAAAATACTAAAATTAATGTTTCTTCCAAATATAAATGTTCATTTTCCCTAAAAAATATTATAACCTGTCTTCAAAGTCAGGCTCAAAGAAATTACCAATGAAGTTACTGTCTTAGGTCAACACAAGTCATCAAGGACAAGTATAGACTGAGATTCAGAAAAGCTTTTAAATGTGTCAATAAATAAAGCTTAAGGTATAACTTTCACATGTCATTCTCAGCAGCTTCTACATTTGTCCGTGTTAGCTGGGTCCCCATGTAAAAGAAAGTGAAAAAAACCTTTCAGCTGGGATTACCAAAACCTGATCATATACTATATGAAAACGGTAACAGGTTTTTGACTAAATATAAGTGCTATCTGAAACAACAAACACAACTCAGAAACAAGCTTTCAAAGACAAGAGCAATAAAATTAAATATGGTACAGAAAACATTAGTTATTAATTCATAAACATTTCAACAAAAACTATCAATTCCTCAGGCTCTCTCCTGCTCTCTCCCCTCAGGCAACAAAGATTGCCATAATATTTGTTACATACGTTAACTCTGGAAAAATAAAGCTAGATATATAATAAAAGTTTAAATTCGTTACTGATGTTAAATTCCCTTTCTCTTAAAATTGACTAAAATAAAATAGAATCAGGAAAATGTCATGCCAAAAACACACTCCTTGTTTTTGTGTTAAATTACTGTTTTTGTGTGGAGTAGAGTCTTCTTAATTTATAAACTGGCACATTAATTAGGCACTTTGAATTACTGATTTCCTTCCCTTAAGTCTGATTGCTTTTAGGCATATATTATTATTGAACTTGACCAAGAAATAAAAGGAGAATGGAAAAACAAAACAAAACAAGCTTTCACTTGAGGATCTATTGTGTACAGTCCTGGCCTAGATTTTCTACAGAAAAATACATATCAGTAGCTTTCAAAACTTTTCTGACACATACGTTATAAAGATAGAGCCCTAGGAATAAATTTAACCAAGGAGGGGAAAGAGTTCTACGATGAAAACTATAAAATATTGACAAAAGAAATTAAAGACAACAAATAAATGGAAAGATATCCTGCATTCATGGATTGGAAGAACTAAAATTGTTAAAAAGTCCAAATCAATCTATAGATTTAATGCAAACCCTATCAAAACTCCAATGGCATTTTTCACAGAAATAGAAAAAGCATTGGTAAAAGTCCCATGGAACCACAAATAACCCAGAAAAGCTATAGCAATCTTGAGCAAGAACAACAATGGAAACATCACACTCCTGATTTCAAATTATACTACAAAGGTATGGTATTCAAAACAGTATGGTACTGGCATGAAAACAGACACCAGACCACTACAGAGCCCAGAAATAAACTCATATGTACACAGTTAACTTATCTTTGACAAAGGTGCCAAGACTATGCAATGGGACAGATTATACGAAAAGGATATTCCTCAACAATGTTGGGCAAACTGGAAATCTACATGTGAAAGAATGAAACTGGACCCTTATCTTACACCAAACACAAAAACCAACTCAAAGTGGATTAAAGATTTAAAAGTAAATAAATAAAATCTTAAAAAAAAAAAAAAAAAAAAAGATTTAAAAGTAAGACCTGAAACTGTAAAACTCTAAAAGCTCCTTGACAGTGGTCTTGCAATGATTTTTTTGGACCTGACACTAAAAGCACAGGCAACAAAAGCTAAAAATTAACAAGTGGGACTACATCAAACTAAAAAATTTCTGCACAGCTAAAGAAACAGTCAACAAATTGAAAAAGGAACCTACAGAATGGGAGAATATATTCGCAAATGATAGATCCAATAAGGAGTTAATATCCAAAATATGTAAGAAACTCATATGACTCAATAGCAATCAATCAATAACCCAATTTAAAAATGGGCAAAGGACCTGAACAAACATTTGGAATCCAAAGAAGATACACAAATGCCAACAGGTACCTGAAAAGATGTTCAACATTACTAATCATCAGGGAAATGCAAATCAAATCTACAATGAGATATCATCTCACACTTGTTAAAAGGCTATTATGAAAAAGTTAAAGGTAACAAGTGTTGGCCAGGATGTAGAGGAAAAGGAAACCCTTCCACACTGTTGGTGAAAATGTAAATTGTTACAACCATACTGGAAAACAGTATGGAGGCTCCTCAAAAAATTAAAAATAGAACTACCATATGATCCAGCACTTCTGGGTATATATTCAAAAGAAATAAAGTCACTATCTCAAAGAGGTATCTGCACTCCATGTTCACTACAGCATTAAACACAATAGCCAAGATACGGAAACATCCTAAATGTCTGTCAATGGATGAATGGATAAAGAAAATGTGGCATATATATATATATATATATATATACACACACACACACCCCCATACACATTCATATACACATATATACACATATACATATACATACATACCCACACATATACACACACACAATGGAATATTATTTGGCCCTACAAAAGAAGGAAATTCTGCCATTTGCAACATGGACAAACCTGGAAGACATTATGCTAAATGAAATAAGCTACACATAAAAATAAAATACTGCATGATCTCACTTATCTTAAATCTTAAATCTTAAAAAGTCAAATAAATAAACAGAAAGTAGAACAGTGATTATCAGGAGCAGGGAGGTATGGGGGAAATGGGGTGATGTTGGTCAAAGCATACAAACTTGCAGTTATAAGACAGTTCCAGAAATATAATGTACAATATGGTGACTTTAATAATAATGCATTATATACTTGAAATTTGCTAAGAGTGTAGATCTTAGTTGTTCTCACCACAAAAAACTATGGTAACTGTGTGAGGTGAAGGACATTAGCTTGATTGTGGTAGTCATTTCACAATTTATAGACATTATAGTGTACAACTTAAATACATACAATTTTTGTCATCATACCTCAATAAAGCTGGAAAAAAGGAGGTAGGTAGGAGATGTGGGCATACACATTTTAACTACAGTTGACCTTTGAACAACACAGGTTTGAATTGCACAGGTCCACTTAGACTTTTTCCAATGAATGCAGTATAGTACTGTATTTTTTTTTTGTATGATTTTAACATTTGTTGTCCAGCTTACTTTAAGAATACAGTATATAATACATGTAACATACAGTAGGCTATTAGCAGAATTTTTTTGGGTGTCAAAAGTTATACAAGGATTTTCAACTGCGTAGGAGGTTGGCGCCCCTAATCACTGTGATGTTCAAGGGCCAACTGTATTTGAAATTCAGTGAGCTAACGCTTTACAAACATTCCCTTTTTAAATTTGTTTCTAAGAGCAATAATGAAATTTAAAAGAAAATTTTTTAAAGATAGAGCCTCTAAGAGATCTCTAACTGTCCCTAAACTGTTCCTCCAAGGGTGCCAAGAGGATCCATAAAATTTTCTCCTCTCCAAAATTAAACATTATACAAGATATCTTGAGTAATTCATTCATAATCATCTTTTTATTTTATAATCAATACCAAGAAAACCTCAGCCTAACCTCATCTCAACTAAAAATTCAAAATCAATTACTTCAATTCAATTAATATCTTCAAACTAACCAGAATTTCCAAAGAACAGTTATAATAGATAGAATTCAGGAGCTTGGTTAACTCTTGATTCCTCTACAGCCTCTTTTTTGTCCAGGCAACCATATATTCACCTAAAAGCTAGAGTGAAATAAAAGTTAATTCAGAAAGGTAATTCAGATATTTTACTTAAAGAGTTGTTTGTTAATACAGCAACTTGAAAAACAGACAAAAGATTTTAAAATGGAGGGAAAAAAGTAAATTCAGAGCGTATTCATTCTCAAAAACTTAAATCTTCAGGTTTCAAAACGAAGAATATGAATTTTCAAAGTAATTAAAACTTTTACTAACAAAATCTTTCCTTGGAGCTGGCTGAACCAGCTGACTGATATATTATTAATTACAATAAATTCATTATTACCAATCTTAGGTCGGTCTTCTACACTACACAGCAAGTACTGTTTCAAGTCTTCTCCATTCTATTCCTCTATTTCTATTTCTCTATTTCACAGCTTGATTTCCTGCAGTCAGTCAATGCTATTTCAAACCTTCCCCACTATTCTCAAACCTTGGACATCCCACTTCATTCTCCCCACTCGTAATAGATGACCTTGCACAATAACCCAGAATGAAAACAGGAAGAAGCCACTCAACTATGGGAATGCCACATTAACTTCTCCATATCATATCTACAAACTTCCTGGTTATCTACACCAATCCTCCCCTCCTATCCTCCAATTCCAAAAAGCTTTTCTCTTCCCTAAAGCCAATCACTGCACCTATAAGCAGGATCCATGCCCTTTCTAACTTCTGAGGAAACTTATTACGATTGTTTTTTTCTTTGCAGAGTAGTCAATCTCCTCTCTTTCCACTAAATCTTTCCCATAAACGTTTATATGTGATTGAAGTTTCTCCAACCTTAAAAATTAAAAAAAAAAAAAAACACCTTTGTTCCAACTTCAAATCTTTAGCTCCCCCCCTTTACAGCCAAACTTCCCCAAAACAGTTGTATATACTTTTAGTTTCCATTTCTGTTTTCCCATTCTTTCCACAAACTATTTCAGTCTTGAATCCAGGCTCTCTTCTCTCCCTGAACAATTATATCCACCCTCTTGGCTTCAATTACCATCTATATGCCAATGATTACCAAATGTACATTTCTGGTCAGTATCTTTCCTGTGAGTTTCAGATCTATAATATTAAACTCTCATCTCTAATATCTAATTTGATGTTTCAAAATGCACGATAAAGACAACATGTCCACAGACTTCATGAGGCCCCTGCTTATCCTCCAATTCCTATTAAACACACACAGACATAAATACTGTTCCTCTTCCATTTTGTTCCATCTCAGTGAATGAACCTACCATGAATCCATGTAGAATCCTGAAACTTAGAAGTAATCCTCAGTACCTTCTTCTCTATCTAATCTAGTGGTTCTCAACCAAAGGCAATTCTGCACCCACCCACCCCCACCCCACCCCCACCAGCTACCCCCAGCCCCCACCCCCGCCTAGGGGACATTTGGCAATGTCTGTAGACTTTCATTTCTCTTAACAGGATTGGTGGCATCTAGTGAGTTAAAGCCAGAAATGCAGCTAGACATTCTAAGATGCACAAGACAGCCTCTCCACTTTAAAGAAAGTTGGTCCAAAATGTCAAGCGTCAAGAGGCTTAGGTGACATAATCTAATCAAATCACCAAATCCTATCAATTTCAATTCCCAAATACAGCTTAAATCCAACAATTTCTCTTCATCTGAACTACCAACACTGCATAATTCAAGGCACCACTACCTTTTACCTAGAATAGAATACTACAATAACTTCCTACATCTATCCTTGTTCAAATTCCACAGTGAAGTAAAAATAATTTTAACTTACCTCTCTTCCCTGCCTAAAAAACGCCCTGCATGGTATTCCACTGCTCTTAGGTTGAACACCAAAATAATATACTAGTGTTTGGCCCTCTCCCCACTTCTCCTACCACACTTCAGCCACTCTCCCCTAATCAACCAAACTCTAGCCACCTTGGCCTCCTTTCAGTTCCTTGCATACTCCATGTTCCTTTCTACAGTGGGACCTTCGAAGATACTGTTCCTTCTCTCTGAAGCATTCTCTCCAACCCCACCACTCTTTCACTAGTTAACCCGTACTCATCCTTCAGATCTCAGCTAAAACATTACCTCCTCTAGACCATCCCTGACCTCAAAAACACTCTCAGAACTGCAATTTTCCTTCACTGAACTTACAAATATATAAATAAAACTGTGATTTGAATGGCCATTCTTTAATGGTTCTCCCTCTCACTATACTGTATGTATATGGTAAAGAGACTGTGACCACGTATATTTAGCACAACACTGTGGTACAACATTGTAGCACATAGATAACAGCACTCACAAGTATTTGTTGAATAATAAATAAAAACAGAATCTAGTCTACTCCCAAGAGTTTCATTACAGGAGACTTCAAGATTCATATCTCTGGCCCTGCTTTACTTCTGAAATATATACTGCCAATTCAACTACAACATATTTTTCTACAATACCAATTAGCTTATAGACAATTGATAAGTAGGTGAATGGTATCAATTCAACATGTTAGTTAATTTGAACATGGAGCTGAAATTCTACATCATAACCTTCATGAGAAAGAAAAAGAATTCCTCCGTTTGGCTGCTGCACAGTAGGAGTCCTTATAGATCTAACACAACTAAAAATAAGTTCCCACCTATTTGGGTTCCCACTATATTGACGGTTCCCACTCAATAAAGCATCCCGTCAGCCTCAGACAGCTCTCTGCTGATGTATTTCCTTCTGTGTCTACTAACAGCAGCCTCACAGACTCAGAGCTACACTTTTAACTGCCTTGTCTCAATGTCCACCACAAGGCAGTATCCCAACTCTATTTTGTATATTTTTAATATCCCCTGCAGCAGCATCCAGCCATACTAAGCCGCCTACCTGGTCTAACCAAGTTATTTCCCAAGGCATCAGTTATTACTCTTGATAGTGTTTAGGTTACAAAATTGTTTAGATTTTGAGTAGCCTACTCCAGCTCTATTTTCCCATAGCCCTATATTCTTAGTGAGCAATATTCAGAATACAAGCTTTCTCAAGTGCACAAAAATTACAAATCTTTGTAATGGTTCCAAATAGTTCTTGACTAGTTCCTCAATTAATTTATATACCCCAAATCTATATTCCTTATTTCTGTTAGTAGTCCAAAATCAAATCATTGGAGCCACAAATGCCTCTCTCTCTCTCTCTTCCTTATATTCAATGATTCCACACATTCTACCAATTTTCCTTATGCATGGTCTCTCACATCTTTCTCACTACCATATGCCATAACTGAAAGCTTCAGCACGTTTCATCTGAATGAATTTAATAGCCTTCAAGGTAATAATCATCCATCTTCCAGGCCCTCCTTATTCCAAGCTCAACTCCACTATACCACAAGAACTATCTTCTCCAAAATGCCAATCTGATTGTGCTATTCCTCTACTCAAAAAACTTCAGTGGCGTTCTACTGTGCATTCAAGGCCTGAAACCACTACCCCATTTTTATTTCACACTGAAGCTCCCATTCACTTCATACTGTAGCAGAGGTAAACAATACAAATCATTGAACACACTGCTGGCAAAGAAAGATACTTATTAGTATTAGCTGCTACTGTCACAGATTACCTGGTGTTACAGTCAGTTCTAAGAAAGTCATCTCCCTACCCTTGATTTTAAGCATCTTAAGTTCCTCCTCTTTGTATTATCAGAGACAAGGGTCAAATCTCAGTTGTGTCACTTACTAGCTGTGACCTTGAGCAAGTTATTTAGCTTTCTGAGCCTCAGTAAAATTAGGGTAATATCCATGTCATGGGGTTGTTGAAAAGACTAAATGACATAACATATGTAGAATGCCTAGAAGAGAAAAGACACCAATAAATGTTAGTTTTCTTTAAAAGTGTTCGCTTAAAGAATGAACACAGAACTAACTGCTTGCCTTCTTTCCCCTACAACTAGGCAAGTAGAGAGTAGCTCTCAAAGAAATTGGCTTAACAACAAAATATATCCTTATCTTTCTGAAATAAATGCTTACTCCAAAAATGTAAGATTTAAGAGAATCTTTTCCTATGCTATTAAGCAAAGAAAAAGTTATTGAAATGGAACCACACTTTACTAGATGATATATACTGATATAAATTATGTTATTAAATTTACTGAGACTCAACATATATTTAGTCTATGTGCAGAACTAGTAGTTATTTAGTTAGTTCTAATAGTTAACTATTAAACATATAAATACATGCAAAAATATAGAAAGCTTCAATACTTATAAATTCCATAAAAAATGAGCCTGCATACATACATTAAAAACCTACATATAGTAAAAGATTCTTAATATTCACTCCAAGAATTGGTCAGATTTGATTTACACCACAGGCTTTCACATTATAGTATTACAACAGTTTCTTTAAAATGAGAAAGCAAAGAAAGGAGAAAGAATGGGGGGGGCTGGGGGGAACAGTACCAAAACTTCTCAAGTTAGTCTTTTCCCATTTTACTTTGCCTCTTCCTCCCTCCTGCTGTTTTCGCCTAACTGCTTTCCTACTTCATAATAACAAAAAAATGACAGAATCTTTTTTAATAAATAGTGCTGGGACAACTGGACTAACAGCAAAAGAATGAAGTTGGACCTCTACTTCATATCATATAAAAATTAACTCAAAATGGACCAAAGACCTAAATCTAAGAGCTAAAACTATAAAAACTCTCAGAATAACACACAGACATTAATCTTTGTGACACTGGATCAGGCAATGGTTTCTCATATATGACACCAAAAGCTCCAGCAACCAAAGAAAAACAGATAAATTGGACTTCATTAAAATGAAAAGCTTTTGTGTTTCAAAGAAACACACCATCAAGAAAGGAAAAAGACAAACCATAGAATGGGAGAATATATTTGCAAATCACAAATCTGATAAAGGTCTAATACTGAGAATTATAAAGAACTCTTACAACTCAGCAATAAAAAATAAATAACCCAATTAAAAATGGGCAAAAGATCTGAATAGACAGTTATCCAAAGAAGATACACAAATGGCCAACATGCAAATGAAAAGATGACCAACATCATTAATCATTAGCGAAATGGAAATCAAAATCACAATGAGATACCATTTCATAGCCACCAGGATGGCTATAATCAAAAAGACAGACAATAATGAATGCTGGCAAGGATGGAGAGAAATTGGAACATTCATACACTGTTGGTGAGAATGTAAAATGGTGTAGCCACTTTAGAAAACACTTTGGCAGTTCCTCAGAAAATTATACATAGAGTTACCACATAACCCAGCAATTTCACTTCTAGATATATACCCAAGAAAAATGAAAATATGTCCATACAAAAACTTGTACACAGATTTTCATAGTAGCATTATTCAGAATAGTCAAAGAGCAGACACAGCCCCAAAGTTGTCAACTGATGAATACATTAACAAAATAGGATATATCAATACAATGGAATATTATTTAACTGTAAAAGGAGACAAAGAACTGACACATGCCACATACATGGATGAACCTTGAAAATACACTAAGTGAAAAAAGCAATACAACATAATGTATGATTCCATTTATATGAAATGTCCAGAATAAGCAAATCCATAGAGATAAAAAATCAACTGGTGGTTGCCAAGGGCAGGGGGGCAGCGTGGGAAGGTTAGGGATGGGGAAGGGACTGCTACTGGGTACAAGATTTCTCCTGGGGATGATGAAAACATACTAGAATTAGATAGTGGTGACGGGTGCAGAACTTTGCAAATATACTAAAAACCACTGAATCATACACTTAAAAAGAATGAACTTTATGATAGTTCTAGCTCAAAGAAAGAAAGAATGATAAAGGAATAAAAAGCAGCACAACTAAAGAATGAAGCAAGCGTTCTTTTTTTGACCCAACATTTTCTGCACACTCACTATATTCCAGACCTATGCTGTTGCCAGGAACTCAAAGATGAGTAAAACAAAGTCACTACACTCTTCAGGATCATTCTCCTCAGCCTACAAATGTCATATTTCTTAAAAATGGAGCAGCTTTGAAAATGCAAAAACAGCAAATATAAGCCATAGACAAGCCAAGAGAATGCAGATATTTGCGTTATAAACTCTTCTAAATTACCTAGAATTTTTTTGGTGGTGGGGCGGTGGATATGCTTCTAATGTTAGTGGTTAAATAACTCATTGTTCCCCAATGATGACAATGTCATTTCTCAAAAATTATTTAACAGCTTCATTTCATTTATTTGAAATGCTTTTCACAAATAATATTGCTAGATAAATCTTTCTTCATTGTTATCACTCTGAATGTATTAGTTTCTCAGTGACTCCTGGATTCTCTATTTTTGACATTCAAAAACCTCATGACAAACACAAATATCCCAAGAGAAAATGCTTTTTGACACTTTATTACAATAACCACATGAAAATGTGTTTCTCTGTAATAAAAATAAGTAACAACAGAGTTCTCTAAACTAAGAAATCAAATGTTCTGAGCCCTAATCCAGATTTTTATGAATCAGAGAAAATCTGATTTCCTGATATGAAAGCTGCACTTAAATAAAAGAACAGCTAACAAAAAATTTAAAAAGTCAAATTTAGACAGAAAACTGTTAAATAGTTTAAACAGAGCAAAAAAGGCATATTCTACTTAATCCAAAACATTAGGTATTTCTGATGTTTTTAATACATTATATTAACTTCCCAAAAGGTAAAACTAAAATCTACATTATTATTACCTTATCTTTGGCCTCAGGCAGTGTGATTTCTCTAGGTTCTAAAAATGGTATTTCTCGAAAAGGTGGAACACATCTGACTATATCTGGTACATAGTGTGTATGAAACAATGGCGGCATTGAGTATCTTCTTTCACCTGATAAAGGCACTATGTGGTTAACTATAGTTGGCTCTTGGTGGGGTGAATGGAAACGTTGCCGTTTACCGTCAAGAGGAAGGTTTTTTTCATCGCTTAATCTCCTGAAAACAAGCAATATACCTTAGTGATTAAAGATATAACTTTCTAATAACAAACAGAAAACAACTAAAAATATATAAATAACAAATACCAATAATGACTAATAATACAGCAAGGCCACATTATTAGCTCTATATGAATCTTAAAATATTCATTGTGAGCACAAAAGATGCCTTAGAAAAACACCTTAGGAAAAACAAATCGTAATAATGCATATTAAAAAAAAAACTACATATGTACATCAGGGTTAGTCTCCTACATTTGAACTACCCCCAATGTTTTATCTCACCAGTGAAAACTTTGTAGGAAAACTTCTATTCATAGAAACACTAACAATAAAAACCCAAATTCTAACACAGGGAGAATAAGATTAAGTGAACTGAGTTATATATTTTAAAAGGCTCTTTAAGGGGCGCCTGGCTGTCAGTCAGTAGAGCATATGACTCTTGATCTCTAGGTTGTGAGTTCGAGCCCCACGTTGGGTGTAGAGATTACTTAAAAATAAAATCTTAAAAAATAATAATAAATAAATTTCTATATATATATAAAAAGGCTCTTTAAATCCACCTATGTTCTGGCTCATCAGTTGGAAAGATCATATTAAAAAGCTATAAAGACAATGAGCAACTAAAGAAATATGAAAACTAACTGCATTTCAGATAACAGTAATATATTAATGTTAAATTTCTTGGGCATGACAAATGCATTTTGGTTATACAGGAGAAGATCCTTGGTTATGAGGAGGAACACACTGATGTGCTTTGGGGTAGAATGAAGTGATGTCTACAACTTTTTCATAGAAAAAGTTTAGAAAAAAAGTAGGGCTAAAGAGAAAAAGAGGCCAAAAAAACAATAAATATAGCACAACTTTAATGAATCTAGGTAAAGAGCATACCGGGTTTTACTGTACTATTCTTTAAATTTTTCTGGAGGCATAAAATTTTCAAAATAATAAAGCAAAAGGAAATTATTAAAAAATAATTATTTGTTTAAAAAAATACTTCATTGATATATTAAGTTGTTCATACAGATAATACTTTAGGCCATGGGAAATGGTCTGATTGCTTTTAAGCTCTAAAATTCTATGGGTCATAGCCACCTGAAGGTTTTCATTACAACACTCCTTTAGGATCACCCCAATTCCTCACTCCTTGATCCACAAAATAAGTGGGTATACAATGCTAACAACATAAGAGTATATTTAATATCTTTTAACATAAAGGTGATTTAGCTTTATATGCTAAATAGCTTCTACTGAGAATGCCAATTTTAGTTTTTAAAATATGTATCACTATGAGCCAGTGGAGTTTGTTTTCATTTGTGATTCACAAGTTAGCTATCCAGACAACTTCAAAAAAATTAAAATCTGAATAAAGTCAATACTTTTAGCATCATTATATAGCTTTCCACAACTTTGAAGAACAACTCACAGTGCTTCTAAGCAGAGGATCTAGAGCCAGACCACCTGGGTTCAAATCCCAATTGTGTTTCCACCCGAATAACTAGTTGCTTAACCTCTGTGTGCTTCATCTTTCTCAACAGAAGAGGAATAACATACCTCATAGAGTGTTGTGAAACTTAATCAAATTATTTGTAAAGTCCTAAGAACAATGCCAATTACATGAGTCATCAATAATTAAAAAAAAAAAAGGGGGGATGCCTGGGTGGCTCAGTCGGTTAAAAGTCTGCCTTCGGCTCAGGTCATGATCCCAGGGTCCTGGGATCGAGCCCCATATCACGCTCCTTGCTCAGCGGGGAGCCTGCTTCTCCCTCTGCCTACCACTCCCCCTGCTTGCGTGCTCTCTCTCACTCACCGACAAACAAACAAACAAATAAATAAATAATTCTTAGCTAGTGTTATTTTTAATTGGACATAAAGTTATGGAATATTTACATAGGCTTTAAATAGTAATATCTTACAAGTACTGCCAAATTTTATTTTAATAATCATCTCTAAAGTTCTATTGTAATTACTTTGTAATACATCCATTACTTTTAATTGGTTAAAATTAATTGACTCTGATTTCTCTATAGAAAGCTTTAAGTCATGCAGAATTTTTTACTAATACTTATTACGGAACCTTACCTGTATAAGATTTAGATAAATCAAATAGTAAACTTTACTAGAAAAAAAGGTATTTATGGGCTGAACTGTGTACCCTCGAAGTTCTTACAGTTAAGCCCTAATTCCCAGTACCTCAAAATGTGGTTCTGGACATTTGGCCTTTAAAAAAGTTATAATGGTGTCATTAAAATGAGCCCTAATCCAGTATGCCTAGTGTCCTTAGAAGAAGAGGAGATTAGGACACAGAAAACACAGACAGAGGAATGACCATGTAGGACACAGAGAAGGCAGCCATCTACAAGCCAAGGAGGGGGGCCTCAGAAGACACCAAACCTGCCAACACCTTGATCTTCTGGACCTCTGGCATCCAGAATTGTGAGAAAATAAATTTCTGTTGCTGTTGTACTTTGTTATGGTAGCTCTAGCAAACTAATACAGAAAACCATCTAATTTAGTTAATATCTCAATTCAAAGTAGTATCCTGAAGAAATATAGCTTCATTCCATCTAAAATTTGCTGTGTCAGGAATAAATCAACAAAAATATCTCTAATATTTTTTAAATATATAGAAGTTTTAAAATTCTCCGATAGGACTGATTGCACAGGTTCCAGAAAATAAAATTTAGGGCATAGTACCCATCCAATCTTAATACAGGAAACACTGATCTACAGTTCTGAGACATGCCAACTCTTCTTTTAAAATAATTAAGAAGTACTTACTTCCTTCCCCGAAATAACGGAGATGTTGAGGTCTGTATTGGACTGACATTTCCATATGTCAACTGCTGTAAAGACACAGCTCTTGACAAGCTACCAAAAACACATAAAGAACAGTAGTAATAAACATTTTTACCTTAAAAACAAAAAACCAATTTCATAAAAACTAAGTATATTTCACTGATCAAAAGAACACAAGACAATGACATTTTAACTTCAAATGTTTCATATAAAAAGGGTTTGTGTCGGGCGCCTGGGTGGCTCAGTCGGTTAAGCGACTGCCTTCGGCTCAGGTCATGATCCTGGAGTCCCGGGATCGAGTCCTGCATCAGGCTCCCTGCTTAGCAGGGAGTCTGCTTCTCACTCTCACCCTCCTCCCTCTCATGCTCTCTGTCTCTCATCCTCTCTCTCGCAAATAAATAAAATCTTTAAAAAAAAAAAAAAGGGGTTGTGTGAAGTAGAAAACAAAATTTATAAATGATATGGACCAAAATATCACCATACTTACTCTGTATTCTGAAAGTTGAACTGTGCATCTATAAGCTGCTGGTGTGAATAAAGAGTTGGTGACAGGGCGAAGAAGTTATTATGTTGTTGATGGTTTGGGGTGAAAGGCGGGCGACCCAAAATTGAGTTTGGGAACATGCTCTTGTTCACTAAAAGTGAACATGTATTCTTCTACCTAGAATAGTTTTAAAAAAACAAATTATTGTATCTTAAAAATATTGAACCCTAACTAGTATCTACTATTTACAGCAATTAGTTACCAAGTTATGAATTTCATTTGCAAAGTTATTTCAAAAGTTTAAACAGATCTCTAAGTCCCACTACAGGTAACAAAAAACTTGCTAATAATGAATTTTTTTTAACTTTATTTACTTTTTTTATTTTTTTATCTTTTTTATTTTTTGCTAATAATGAATTTTAAATCTAGATTAAGAATATTATTCAAATGATAGTAAAATATATGCAACTTTCTAATTTCTGATGAATTTACCCTAATATCAACAGATCTTTCAGAAATCAAGTTATCACCATATACTCTGATAAAACAGAAACCACCCAATACATTTAACAAAGCCATATAGCTTCTTATGTTTATACCCAATCTAATTTATTCAAAGGTATAAGCCATAATATGACAACCCGATTCCTAGGATATAGATCTCACAGATCTTCTTAGAGATCTGCTCAAACAAGGGAAGGAATCCGTACTGCCTAATAACTCTAAAATTCTGAGATTCACTTCAAGTCTAAATAACTTATATAAAGGACGTCCAGTAAAAGAGAGCTTGTTCCACAGCAATGCGGAAAATTTATACACAGTAGTCCCCCCCCTTATCCACGATTTCATTTTCTGTGGTTTCAGTTATCTGTGGTCAACTGCAGCCCAGAAGCAGATGATCCTCCTTCTGACATATCATCAGGTCAATAGTAGCCTAACAGTATGTCACAATACACACATCATTCACCTCACTTCATCTCATCACATAGGCATTTTATCACCTATATCATCATCACAAGAAGGGTGAATACAGTATAAGATATTCTGAGAGACAACATTCATAAAACCTTTATTACAGTAGATTATTATAATTGTTCTATTTTCTTATAGTTGTGCTTAATTTATAAATTAAACTTTATCATAGATATGTGTATATAGGAAAAAACATAGTGTGTGTATATATATATATATAGGGTTCGGTAGTACCCAGTTTTAGGCATCCCCTGGGGGTCTTGGACTATCTCCCCTGAGGATAAGGGGGGGGGCGGCTACTGTACAAAGCAATCAGAACCATTCACTGACCCAGGCAAGACAGAGATACTTGTACTTTGCAATGACTGATCCCAAAAGGCTGTAAACTTACAAAGAATAGGTTAAGGTAACAAACTGAGAACAAGTATTAAGTAAAATCAACAAAGTGAAAACAGGATCCCCAGCCCACCTCCCAACAGAGTCAATAAGAAAACTCATCTACAGAATAACTGAGAAAGAAACTATATAATATGGTAACCAAAGAACCTATAACATAGTAACAGTTTTCCACCAAGGAGAAGTTAAGCCTGCTAGCAAACTACAGTGAAACCTACTACTGAGTTGCCCACCCATACACACAGAGCTTGCTTTTTGCGATTAGATTTCTAGTACTCCTATTGTAAAATAAACATCCGCAGATCACTGTCAGAAAAAAAGATTGAGGAATAAACAAAAACAATGCCAGGAACTAATTAAAACTGAGAAAAAAATTAATTAATTTAAAAAACATGCATACATAAAACAAGAATATGCTGTTTTCAGGGCACCTGGGTGGCTCAGTCGGTTGAGTGTCCAACTCTTGATTTCAGCTCAGGTTGTGATCACAGGGTCCTGAGATCAAGCCCCGCATCAGCCTCCCCCGTCAGCACAGAGTCTGCTTCTCTCCCCCTCTGCCCCTCCCCCTGCTCACACATTTCTCTCTCTCTCTCTCCAAAAAGTAAATAAATCTAAAAAAAAAAAAACAAAAAGAATATACTGTTTAAAAAGCAAAAAAGGCTCTTGGAAATTACAAAATTGAAAGCAGAAATACTGAGTAAAAAGTTAAAAGGTAACATTGAGGAAATCTCTTAGAACAAAAAGGAAAAACGGGTGAGGGTAGAAAGGAGGCAGGACAATAAGAGAAAAAATATAAAAGAATCAAATTATATGGTCCAACATCCAACATAACAGAAGTTCCTATAGAAGAGAGAAAACACAGAGAAGGAAATTATCAAATAAATAAAACAAGAAAATGTCCAGGACTGAAGAAAACCAATCCTGAGAATTAAAGGACCTAATGAGTACAAAGTACATTAAAAAAATATATATGCATCAAGGTATGGTCAATTTCAGAATATCAGGAAAAAGAGGCTTATGAAATATTACAGAAGAGGAAAATGTTATAAAAGGGCTGACAATCAAAATGTCTTTAAACTCCCTAATAGCAACAGAGGAAACCATAAGACAATGAAGTCAGCGCCTTCAAGTCTCTGAAGGAAATGCTCTCAAGCAGTAATTCCATACCCAGGTATAATATCAAGGCAAGGGAGAATAAAAACATGTTCAGACATGTAAGGTATCAAAAAACAAAACAAAACCTGGGATCTAGGAAAAGGGAGATCTGCTGTAGGGCAGAGACAAAGTAAATTCCCTAGGATGATGGTGAAGGGAAGCTACCAGCTTAAATTAGAGCCAAGAAGATAAAGGGTTTCAAGAAGATAGCTAAGGAGAAAAAAACTTAAAACTTTACTGACAGATTTCCTGATGTATCTGACCACAGAGTGGAGTTCTGTTAACAGAGCAGAAATAATCATAGCAACAGAAAAGTAGCAGGTTAAAGAGAAATTACTAACCAAACAAACAAAACTCAAAAAGTCATATAAAAAAGGAAATATAATCATTACTTATTTGGTTCTCACAATAACACAAACATTAAAAATACTAGTTTAAGCAAAAATTATAATAAATTTATTGTATATCATTTATTACATATTATATTTAAGGATTACATACACATTATATACAGTTACATGTTCATATACATCACAATTTAATGATGAGAGAGTACATAAAGGTGCTAAGTCCTCATTTTCAGTAGATGTCAATTTTAAAAACTAGCTATAGAAATTTTTTAAGCTTTTTTTTTTTTTTTTTAGAACAAGAGAGGAAAATAACACTTAAGCAGCTAAAAAAAATGTAGCTGCCTCCGGGTATTGAGACCAGATGGTTAGAAAAATTGGAGCAGGAGAAAATAGGAGAGAAAAAGACAAAGATCTGGGAAGAAACTAATAAATCACTCATACAAATTTTGTTCTTTTTTTTTTTTTCAATTTTGTAAAATTTAAATTCCCAAGGCTGGCCACAGATAATGAGATTCACCAGTCCAGGCTTCATAATGGATTGTAAACAAGAGTCTTGGGCCACCATCAGATCTCATCCCAAGTGCCCAACTCCCTAATTTGAATGAAAGACAAGGTGTTACCTCCAGAAAACAAGAATTTACCCACTCTCTTCAACAGGTCTGTACCTCTTATTATAGATTAAAAAAAAAAATCAATCCTATCATAATTGCTAAGCTGTACTCACTGATTTTCACTGCTCAGAGGAAATGGAAATTATCTTGAACCAAGCAGGATTCCAGACAATCCTTTATTAAAAGTACACTCAATCACAGAAAGCAAGATTAAAGATAAGCAACTAAAGACTTGCTCTACCTTTTGCCCAGGTTCATGCTCTTTTCTTTCTTGGCCTTCTTTATTCTGCTTCCCTGTCCCAAACTCCCATAAACATAATTCCTATCATAAGATTCATGAGAAAATGACATTAAATATAATTCATTATAATGTATTTTTCTTGGTATTTCATTTTGTTGGAATACAGATACTATAGATCTGATCAAACAAAGGAAGGAATTTATATTCAGAAAAGCTAAAACTGGGGCGCCTGGGTGGCTCAGTTGGTTAAGCAACTGCCTTCGGCTCAGGTCATGATCCTGGAGTCCCTGGATCGAGTCCCGCATCGGGCTCCCTGCTCAGCAGGGAGTCTGCTTCTCCCTCTGACCCTCCCCCCTCTCATGCTCTCTCTCTATCTCATTCTCTCTCTCAAATAAATAAACAAGATCTTTAAAAAAAAAAAAAAAAAAAGAAAAGCTAAAATTAAAATGTCCTATTTTCAGATTTATTTAAATCAGTTCATAGTTAAAATTCGAGACACTTTGTTTACATCTATAAATTATATGCTTATGTTTTTCCTCTGGACCCAAATAAAGTCCCATACACATGCATTCAGACTTGAAGACCCCAAATGATACGACAGCCCAGACTTCACCTTATTTCTATCCCATAACATGTTAAGATCCAAACTAGGAATAAGTCAAAAGGCGTTTTGTGGCCCAGTAGTACTCAACAAAGCTAATGACCAAATTATCCAAGGTTTAAGAGCTTACAATGATTACTTAGCCAAAAGTTTACCTTAGGGCAGATATCTAGTTCAGCCTATCCCAAATTCCCAGATAAGCATCGAAGCTTTTGCAGTCCCTCCACAATAAAATATCTGTCAGGTTCTCCTCATTATGAATCTTGGCCCTCAAGTCTAGCTCTTAACTAGGCCAGCCCTCACAGTACGATCATTCCTATGGGAATGGCATTCAGTGCCCCACAACATAGGCATCCTGCATTGACGATGAGGAAGTAAAACAAAAATCTATGAATTTCAGTTTCTCTTTCTAATATTTTTTCTAACACCTTTCCACAGTGATATTGATGAAGATAAGAATAATCTAAAATAATCCAAAAAAAAGTAAAATAATCCAAAAATAATAATCTATCATAAACAATACAAGGGATCATCTTTTAAACAGAATATAGAGTTCTATTTATTTTTTTTAAGATTTTATTTATTTATTTGTCTGAGAAAGAGAGAGCACAAGCAGGGGGAGCAGCAGAGGGAGAAGCAGGCAAGCAAGGAGCCCGATGCGGGACTCGATCCCAGGACCCAGGGATCATGACCCCAGGCAAAGGCAGACGCTTAACTGACTGAGCCACCCAGGCATCCCCAGAATATAGAGTTTTAGAGTATAAAATCCAGCAAACCTATTACCACTGCAGCATTAAGGAGACATCTATCAAATTTTAAATATTTTTCTTTATATTCCGAATAAAAGGCTTCTTCACTAAGTCTACTTGATGATCTACATAAAACACTATTCCACATTAACTGTGGTAGCAGGTATAAGAAATTCCATGATAAATAAATACAATCCAGATATTGGTGGTATCCCGTTTTTCTTAGCTTGAAAAGTTACCGGTTTCTCAATATGTACATGACTATAAAATAGGATAATCTAGGAACTTCTGGTGTGTTTTAAAACTGTTGCATTGGTTCTTGTCTTAAGGAAAAAATCTTAAAAGTTGCTTCTTGACTAAGGTTGACACGATGGGATATTATACAGGTTTATTTGTAAATAATCATACATGAGAGACAAGGCTGTATAAGCGTAGTTTACAAAGTAATTCCTACTGATACAGTATTTGCTCCTGTAACTCACAACCTGGAATTTCTGTCCTAAACTTGATCTCTCCTCCAACCAATTAGAGAACTTTCAAGATTACATAATTCCTTCAACAAGATTTCCTGGAAAGCAGAATCTCCCTAGGATAAAAGCCAAAAGACAGAACTGTGGCAACTAAATCAAGTTATCTGTCCACTTTGTCCAAAAGCCTTTGATATCCTAAACTCACTTCTTTTCTCCACCATGCAAAAAGCCCAATTCCTAAATCCTGCTCATCCACTGTCAAAACTACCTGAAGGTTTTGAAAAGGACATTCCTTTTTATTAAGAATTAGATTCCATCCAAGAGTTAAAAAATAATGTTGTCATGTGGTTTGAAACGGACATTTCTTAAATGACTGATAAATGGCCTGTTTCACATAAAGCCTATATTATGGAGCATTTCCAAATTAGACATCATTGGGGCTAACACACCAACAAAATAATATTACCACTATTAGCTAGCTACTATGAGCCTTTTGGCTGTACATATTAAAAACCTGTAGTAAAATACCATACAAGACAGAATTTACAAAAATAGTATGTTACCGGTAATACAAACACAGATTTAGTGTTCAGTTATAATCTTTCCTCACAAAATCACATACCACATATCTGTTAACAAATTCCGATTTAGCTTTTTACAGTTTCTCTTTGTTTCCTACTGGTATCCGCAATCTAAATAAAGAACTACTATTTTAAACAAAGAGCTAAAAGAGAGAAAACAAGACGGGGTATTTGGATATTCCAGATATTATGAGACACATAAACCCCATCGTGTTCTGGCCTAGAGAGATGAGGAGTCTAAGTACAAAGGCTTAACGGGAAGAAAAGGGAACAACAATCTGACAGAGTCCTGAACTGTGCACTTTACTGTAAAATGAGGAACTGAAGCCCATTTAATTAAAAGTCTTAAATTTTAAATTATTAATCCAGATATTTACCTTAGTTTTTCACCACCGTTTGAAACACCATGCAGGGGTCCCAAGACAGTCTTCCTCTTATGGTCCTAGACTGAGAACGGGGCGCGAGGAAGGGAAACGAGTGGAAAAAATAAGCGGTCCTAAGATTCTTCAAAAAGTGCTGCAGCCTGGGGGCCGCCCATAAGTCTGGGACATCTAAGAAATATTGCCGGAACTTCCCACGCAAACATAACAGAGCGGTTTCAGGAAAAGTTCCCCGAGCCCCGCCCCCGACCTGGGCCTACACGGTTGCGTCCTTTTCCGAAACCCCCTAACTCACAGGTGTCCTTGGGGAAGGGCTAAGCAGGGCCTACCGGCACTGCCCGCCCAGGAGCTCCAAGGCCCGAGCAGCGAGGGTCCGGCGCGCACGGTTGTAGCTCTCGCCCCAGCCAAAGCAGGTAGTGGCCTGCGGAAGGGCTAGGCCTGGCTCCGGATCCCGATTGCAATCTAAACCCCGGGCTCGGCGGCCGGGGAGGAGCCACACAAGAAAAGACAGGGCTAGCAAGCGTGCGGGAGGCTCGGGGCGGTAGCAAGAAGCCGAAGACCAAAAAGTCGCCAAAAAAACGGCGTAGAAAACCCTGTCAGGAACACCCGGAAGACCGCCACGACCCCGGATGGGAAGAGCGAGCAGGGAGCGAGAGGTCACACTTCCGGCAGTCGCCTCGCCCGCTCCAGCGAGAACTTTGCTTGAGTGCGCAGGCGCACACTGCTGCAGTCCCGGTTTGGCCGGAGGTGGACGCCTAACGCCGGTGAGCGCGAGTGGGGAAAGAGATGGGACTGCTCTGAGATAAGGAGGACTAGGCGTTCGGCAGAGGCCCGGTCGCGGAGGGCTTCTCTGGGCCACCAACCTGATACGACGCACAGCGGATCTTTTTCTGATACGCGTATTTTACGGCTTCTTCTTGTCTCAGCTGAATGACTCCTCCCCAGAGAAGCTTTCCCTGACCCAGTTTTCCCTCACTCCTCAGCACCGGATCTGTATTAAGCTTTGTTTTTTTTTTTTACTCCTCCAGTAAAATGAAAGCCGCTTGGGGTAGAAAATGCCTTATTTGTCTCTGAAGACTGGACTCAGCACCCTGCTTTTAATAGTATCTACCATTGCCGAATTCAAATATTTAATATTTGTTCTGGAGTGAGCTTTAATGGTTATGAAAATATCTAAGTTGTTGGGATTTGTTAATGTCAGTCTTTTAACAGTATTATTTTCCTTTTAAAACCTACAGAAGAATTTCTCATTTCTGAAATTGGTAATTTGTGTCTTTATTTTTTCCTGATCGTTCTGGCAAGAGGCTTATCAACTTTACTGATCTCAAATCCCTCAAAGCTCTCTTTTGCTTTCATAGGTTTTCTTTATTGTTTTTGTTTCCTATTTCATTGATTTCTGCTCTTAGGTTTATTTCCTTTCTTCTACTTTTTTTTCTTAATTTTTAAAGTGTTTTTTCATTATTTGCTAGTTTTTTAACTTAGAAACCGAGATCACTGATTATAGATGTTTCTTTTGTAATATAGGCATTGGGTGGGATGTGTCCCTCGGAGTATTTCTTTACATCTCACACTTTTTTTTTTTTTTAAGATTTTTTATTTATTTATTTGAGAGAGAGAGCGCATGAGAGGGGCGAGGGTCAGAGGGAGAAGCAGACTCCCTGCCGAGCAGGGAGCCCGATGTGGGACTCGATCCAGGGACTCCAGGATCATGACCTGAGCGGAAGGCAGTCGCTTAACCAACTGAGCCACCCAGGCGCCCCATCTCATACATTCTAATATGTTTTCATTTTCCTTCATTTCAAAATACTTTCTAATTTCGCCAGAGATTTTTTTTTTTTTTTTTGAGCCATGGGTTATTAGTGTATGTAGTCTACAAAAATTGAATTTTCCAGACATCTTCCTGTCGCTGATTTCTAATTTCATTCCATTATAATCAGATAATCAGATAACAAACTTTGCATAATTTGAATCATTTTCAATTTATTGAGACTTATTCTGTGACCCAGAATATGGTCTGTCTTGATAAATATTCAGTATGCGTTTAAGATGAATGTGTATTCAACAGTTGTTGGGTGAAATGTTTTACAAACGTCAATCACATCAAGTTTGTTGATATTGTTCAAATCTAAATCCTGGGGGACTTAAAATATACTGATTTTCTGTCTACTTATCCTATTAAGTATTAAGAGAGGAGTATTGAACTAACTGTAATTGGTTCTTCTAATTCTGCTTGTTCTATCAGTTTTGCTTCATGTATTTTGAACTCAGCTGTTAGTTGCATAAACTTTTTTGCATTTATAATTTTTGTTACTTAGATGAATTTATCCATAATGAAACTGACTATGAAAAGTATTTTATCATTATGAAATGATCCATTTTATAAATGATCCACTTTATAAAACCTCTTTTCTCTTGGTAATACTTTTTGCTCTAAAGTGTACTTTGAAAAAAATAAAGTGTACTTTGTCTGATGGCAATATAGCCACTCAGCTTTCTTGTTTGTAGTGTTGACGAGATATATATATATATATATTTTAAAGATTATTTGAGAGAGCTTCCACACGCATGCATGGGAGCAGAGGGAGGGGCAGAGGAAGAGGGAGAGAATCACAAGCCGACTTCATGCTGAGCATGGAACCACCCTGGGGCTGGATCTCGTGACCCTGAGATCATGACAGCCAAACCAAGAATCGCACGCTTAACTAACTGAGCCATCCTGGTGCCCCACGTGTTTGTGTCTTCTTAAATTTATCTCAGCATATTTAATATTTTCAGTGTACAACTTGAATATCTTTTATCAAACTTACCCTGTTCTATTTCATATTTTTGATGCTATTTTAAATGGTATTTTAAATTTCAATTTCAGACTGTGCATTGTTAGTAGAAGACAAATACAACTGACTTCTGTATATTGATTTTTATATCCTGTAGTCTTGATGATGGTCTTGAGTAGGCTCCGAGGGGAGTTTGCTTGAGGATTCTCTCCCTCTGCCCCTCCCCCGACTCGTAAATGTGCAAGCACTCTCTAAAATAAATAAATCTTTTAAAAAAAGAAGACACAAACAGAAAATATACCATGTTCATGGTTCAGAAGACTCAAAACTGTAAAAATGTCAATTCTCCCACAAATTAATCTGTAGATTCAAAACAATCCCAATCAAAAATCCCAGCAGGCTTTTTTTTTTTTAGTAATTGACAAAAGGATTCTAAAATTTATATGGAGATGCAAAGGACCTAGAACAACCAAAATAACTTTGAGACTGAAGAACAAATTTGAAGAAATTACACTACACTACCTGATTTCAATATTTGCTATAAAGCCACATTAAGCCAGGTAGTATAGTATTGGTGTAAAGAGAGAAAAAAAGATTGACAAAACTGAATAGAGAGTTTTTTAAAAGTGCCAAGGTTGTTCATTTCAACAAAGGACAAAGACAATTCAGTGGAGAAAAGAAAGATTTTTCACTAATAATGCTGAAACATTTGGGTATTCATAGGCATGAATGAATGAATGAAAACGCAAAACGGATCATAGATCTAAACATAAAACTTAAAACTTCTAGAAGAAAATGAAAAAATACCTGTGACCTTAGGCTAGACCAAAATTCCTTGGGTCTGATACCTAAAGCACTATCCTTAAAAGACAAAAGTAATAAATTGAACTTAATCAAAATTAAGTATTTCTTTTCAGGTAACTAAGGAAATGAAAAGAATAGCCAAAAACTGAAGAAAGTATTTGCAAATCACATATCTAATAAAGAACTTATGTCCAGAAAATATACTTTTTAAATCTCTCATACCTCAATAAACACACAAACACACACACACACACACACACACACACACACACACACAAAACCAAAACCCAAAAACTCTCATGCCTCAACAGGAAGAAATTAAACAACCCAGCAGACAAATGGGCATAAAGTTTGAATAGACACTTCACCAAAGAAGTCATATGAATGGAAAATAAGCACATGAAAAGATAGTCAACATTGAGTCATTAGAGAAAATACAAATTAAAACCACAATGAAATATCACTACCTACCTACTTAATGGTAAAATTAAAAAGACTAGCCATACCAACTATTGTTAAGAATGTGGAGTGATTGGAATTCTCATAACCATGGGATGCCTGGGTAGCTCAGTCCGTTCGTTAAGCATCTGCCTTCAGCTCAGGTCATGATCACAGAGTCTTGGGGTTGAGTTCCACATCGGAGCCTGCTTCTCCCTCTGCCTGTCGTTCCCCCTGCTTGTGCACACACGCTCGCTCACTCTCTCTCTCTCTGGCAAATAAATAAAATCTTAAAAAAAATAATAATTAAAAAAAAAAAGGAACTCTCATAACCACTGATGGGAATGTGAAATGGTACAACCTCTTTGGAAAATGCTTTGGCAATTTCTTAAAAAGTTAAACATAGGGGCGCCTGGGTGGCTCAGTTGGTTAAGCGACTGCCTTCGGCTCAGGTCATGATCTCAGGGTCCTGGGATGGAGCCCCGCATCGGGCTCCCTGCTTGGCGGGAAGCCTGCTTCTCCCTCTCCCACTCCCCCTGCTTGTGTTCCCTCTCTCGCTGTCTCTCTCTATGTCAAATAAATAAATAAAATTAAAAAAAAAAAAAGTTAAACATATATTTACATGTGACCCAGACATTACACTCCTAGGTATTTATCCAAAAGAAATGAAAGCATAGGGGTACCTGGGTGGCTCAGTTGGTGAAGCCTTCAGCTCAGGTCATGATCCCAGGGTCCTGCAATAGAGCCCCACATCTGGGCTCCCTGCTCAGCGGGGAGTCTGCGTCTCCCTCTCCTTCTGTCTGCTGCTCCCCTTGCCTGTGCTCTCTCTCTCTCTCTGTCAAATGAATAAATAAAAATCGTTTAAAAAAAATGAAAGCATATGTTTACCCAAAGACTTGTACACAAATGTTCATAGCAATTGTGTTCATAATAGGCAAAAACTGGAAACAACACAGATGTCTGTCAACAGGTAAATGAATAAATAATTCATGATATATCCATACAATAGAATATTACTCAGAATAAAAAGAAATTAACTATTGATATAATGCAACATGGATTAATCTCAAAATAACTATGATCAGTGACAGAAATTGGGCAAAAAATAGTACATACTATATGATCCCATTTATATGAAATTCTAGGACATGAAAACTAATCTTTAGGGAGGAAAAAGAAGTCAGTGGTAGTCTGGAAAACGAAAATTGAGGCGGAGGGCTGAGAGGGGCAGAAGGGAGAGATTGCAAAGGAGTACAAGAAAACTGCAGGGAGCTATGCTCATGTTAATTATCTTGATTGTTGTAACAGTTTCGTGTGTGTATTCATGCGTAAAAATGCGTAGCTTTTTTATACCTCAGACAAGCTATTAAAATTTTTTTAAAGCAGAAAAATCTATTGGTCCATGTTGCACTTTGAGTGAATCTTTTAAAGTACGCACGATTTTAACAACCCACAGTGGTCAACTGGAAATATTGGTTCACTGAGTTATGCCGATCTTCCAAATGTTGACGTATTTCATCCTATGCTATCAAAATATCACATTTGTTAATATCACTTCCAATCTCATCAGAAGAATCTAAGTAGGGGCACCTGGGTGGCTCAGTCATTAAGCGTCTGCCTTCGGCTCAGGTCATGATCCCAGGGTCCTGGGATTGAGCCCCGCATCAGGCTCCTTGCTCCGCGGGAAGCCTGCTTTTCCCTCTCCCACTCCCCCTGCTTGTGCGCTCTCTCTCTCTCTCTCTCTCTCTCTCTCTGTCAAATAAATAAATAAAATCTTAAAAAAAAAAAACAAAAAGAAGAATCCAAGTATTTGGAAGCTGTCAAGATGACAGTGATGATAAATCTTTATCCAACTATTACAATTTATTTTCTTGAAAGCTCAATTATATCAATGACAACAAATATTATCATTTGTTTTCCCTGAACTGATGGTTCCACTGCATTTATTTTTGAGAAAATATTTGTCAAATACGCAAGTCTAAATAACCAGTTTGTCTGTCAATAGATATTTTAATAAAAATGGTGTTCCGTAATATTAAAAGAAGTTAGTTCAGCTTGCAACTCAATCCCAGAAAGTGCTTCTCCTCGAGACAATTATAGTTCTTTAGTATGTAGCAAAAGTAACTTATGAATACTTCTTATTTTTTTAAACAGAATATTTTTTAAAAAGTGAATTCAAGGGTCAGTCGTTATTAGAATTAATAATTTTTACTGGGGCGCCTGGGTAGCTCAGTCATTAAGCGTCTGCCTTTGGCTCAGGTCATGATCCAGGGTCCTGGGATCAAGCCGCGCATCGGGCTCCCTGCTCAGTGGGGAGCCTGCTTCTCCCTCTCCCGCTCCCCCTGCTTGTGTTCCCTCTCTAGCTGTTTCTTTGTCTGTGTCAAATAAATAAATAAAATCTTTTAAAAAAAAGAATTAATAATTTGTACTCCTTCCTTAAGAACATTCTTTTATTTTTTTTTTTTTTAAAGATTTTTTATTTATTTATTTGAGAGAGAGAGAATGAGAGAGAGCAAGCACATGAGAGGGGGGAGGGTCAGAGGGAGAAGCAGACTCCCCGCTGAGCAGGGAGCCCGATGCGGGACTCGATCCAGGGACTCCAGGATCATGACCCGAGCCGAAGGCAGTCGCTTAACCAACTGAGCCACCCAGGCGCCCTCCTTAAGAACATTCTTAAGTAAAATTGTAAGTTTTTTTAAATAGCAAGAGAATAACAGTGAAGAATATAAGGACTATTGATCTGTGCCAATGGTGTTCAACTAAAGTTGATTTTGCCCCCAGAGGATATTTAGCAATGTCCGGAGACATTTTGGGTTATCACAACTTGGGACTGGAGGTGGTTGCTACTGGTATCTAAGGACTAGAAGCCAGGGATGCTGCTAACCATTCTGATAATCGGTGCACAAGACAACCCCTTCAAAGTATCATCCAGCCCAATATTCCATTGTGTGGATATACTACATTGTGTTTATCCATTCATCAGATGATGGACATTTGAGTTTTGGCAATCATGAATAATGTTGCTATAAACATTCATGTATGAGTTTCTGTTTAAACATATGTCTTCAATTATCTTAGGTGTATACTTAGGAGTGAAATTGCTAGGTCATATGGTAACCCTGTGTTTAATTTTTTGAGGAACTGCCAACTCTTTTCCAAAGTGGCTTCACCATTTACGTCCCCATCAGCAGTGTATGAGGATTCCAATTTTTCCACATACTTGCCAATATTTGTTATTGCCTGTCTTTTTTATTATAGCCATCTTAGTGGGTGTGAAGTAGTATTTTGTGGTCTACAGCGATTTGCGTTTGAACTATCAAAGCAAAGTTCAAAACAATGAAAAGGGTAAATAAATTCTTATCATGAAAATAATTTTGACCTCATGTTTCCTTAAACTGTCTATGGATCACATTTTGAAAAAGGCTGGAGCAGGGTATGGCAGAAATCCTAATAAGAACTGATGGTAGAGGGCGCCTGGGTGGCTCAGTTGGTTAAGCGACTGCCTTCGGCTCAGGTCATGATCCTGGAGTCCCTGGATCGAGTCCCGCATCGGGCTCCCTGCTCGGCAGGGAGCCTGCTTCTCCCTCTGACCCTCCCCCTCTCATGTGCTTGCTCTCTCTCATTCTCTCTCTCTCAAATAAATAAATAAAAAATCTTTAAAAAAAAAAAAAAAAAAAGAACTGATGGTAGAGAGATTTATTGGGAGCTTGCTATATGCCAGGCACCTTGCTAAGCACTTTACAAAAATTATCTCTTATAATCTGATTAACAGTCCTCTAAGATTACTACTTCCATTATCTTCACTGTACAGGTGAAAAAACTAAGTCTCCGTGAAATCAAGCAACTTGCTCAATGTCCCACAAATAATGCCAAAGATAAGCTTTGAATCTAGATAGCCTGACTCCAGTATCCTATGCCCGCTCCTCTTGCCTGGCCCCTCCCCCCACTCAACCCCCTGCTTTGGGAAGGAGTCAGGGAAGAAGGGCAGGACTAAGGGACTCTGGAGCTTTTGGTGATGTGGTTTTGTAATTGTCAATTTTATATTTGCATGTGATGGACATCTCGAACTCGTCCGTGAGGTAGAGTCAACTGCAACGTCTAGGTTCCTTCATCTTTGTATTATTCACTTACATCCCCTTTCTTACCTCCCTAACACTTTCTGCTATACCTGATGAAAACTTTGCTTTCTGGAAAGGAATCAGGTCATTTAGAGAAAAGCTGACAATCACCAGTCTATACAGATAGCTCTCTAAGCCCAGAAGAGAGATTCTGTGGATGCTACCCACTAAAGAAAAGGAAAGAATTTACAACTAGATGCTGGAAGCTCTATTTTTCTTATGCATGAGTATACTTTAGTACATTCAAAAATCCATCTTCAAAGCTTCACCCCTTTTGATTATGCTTTGACATATGTTAAAAGTAAAGGTGCAACCTCTCCCTGAGACAAAATGAGATAAAATGCTCCAGAGAAAATAACGTTAAGCTGAAATCTGCAATTTTTATACTGCAGTGTGAGACTGTGGTGCTTTGATTTGGACGTGGTAATGTGCAGAGCAGAATAGAGTGGATAAAAATAATGACTACTGTTGTACTTTGTACCTATTATCTGCCATTTCACCAGGTGCATCTTGGGCATCTTGGGGAAGCAATGGTAAACAAGATCGACTCAGTCCCTACCCTCATGTAGCTGACAGTCCAGAGAGAATAACCTTTACAAATTCAGAAAACAAAAATTTGACTTTTATGGTGGAAACAGAGAAAAGGAAAATACATGTTCCTGTAACAGCAAATAAATAGCCAGGGGATCCAACCCATTACGGATGTGTGAGGGCTATGGAGGGGCACTACTGAGATCTGCTGTGCGAGGAGCATAGTTGGCTGACAACCCCAGCTACTGCCTCTCCGGATCCACCAGCTTTGAAGCTGAGGCTCTCGCTCTCCTGAGCCTCAACCAGCCAATGACTGAGCACAGCAGAGGTACTAGTGCCAGCCCACTCCTGCAGGACACAGGACTCCTCTCATGGGCAATTCCGGCTTAGGAACTCCCCATTGGCCTAGCCAAAACTTTCTCAGACAGTACTGCAGTCTTTTTCTACCCAATTCTCCTTCTCTTTTCCTCTCCTTCAACAGATGTCAGACTTGCATTGGAGTCTGGGTCTCTCCCTGCTTACTCTTGCTTCCTCCCCTTTATCTTCCACAGGAATCTCCTCTAATAAATCTCTTGCCTGTCTAATCCTGTCTTGGCATTAGCTTCTTGCAGGACCTGAACTAGCACAGAAGTTTTCTGTGAGAAAGTGCCATTTAAGCTGAGACCTAATGGAAGGGAAGTTAGATAAAAATGTGAGGGAAGAAAAAGAACAGTGCTGAGTTAGACAAGAGCTTGGCGTAGTGCCTGGCACATTTTTAGTGCTCAATAAGTGTTGCTTGACTAAATGGAATGCAGAGTGCTCTGTGTATGGCATGTAATTATTCCTCATAAACAATTTTACAAAAGGAGTTCTATTATTATTTTTATTTTGCAAATGACAAAACTGAGGATCGAGTTGTAAAGTTACTTGTCCAAGGTCAGGCAGAAGTTGAAAGTACAGCTGGGATACAAACAGGTTTGTTTGTTTCCAAGCCTGTTATTTTTAACTGCTTAACTACCAAGTTACACCAGCTACCTTCAGAAGAATTGAAAATGGACTTTGAAAAGAAAATGCCTGTTACATAATTTTTTTAAAATTTGTAATCCATTCAAAGACCACTACCTCTTCTAAAAACAGAGCAGAGACATCCTGAATTACTCTGGTGATACATATGAAAATCATGAGGTAACTGGATAGAATTTCATTAATGGAGACTATGTTATAAACAAGGCTCTATAAGTTAGAGAAATAAAAGATTGAACAAAATTCCAGAAAGTTCCTCTTCATTAGGTAATGTCACATGGAGATACACAGATGTCTTTCTATTTAGGAAGGAGTGACTGAAACCAGAGGTATAGGATAGACTTAGATGATTATTATAGTATTAAAACTCTTCAAACTTACCAACTTCTCCCTATCCCGTGTGATTCCTTATAGGTCATGGGTATACTTTCAAAGTGAATTCTTCTGTATACAATTTGAGAACATACACTGGCTACTGAGATGAACAGTGTTCTTGAGAATTCAAGATACAATATTCCATAATTCTATCTCTAATGAATTTATTGTAGAGCAATCTTAGTGAACGGTTAGAGAATATCAGAACTAAAACAAAGCTTAGCAATTATTCCTGTTCCCTGTTTTACATGTAAGAAAACAATGGATGTAATAAAGATAGAAAAGGAAATAAATTCACATGTTCTAAATCATTTTAAGTATATCGGCATACAATTTCAACTTGGATATTGCCTGAGAATAGACAGTATGATCCAAGAAGGCAATTGCAAAATCTACATGAATACACCGCGAATGTAGTTTGCTATTCAGTCTCTTAGAGAGAGCCCTTAGAAATTTCAAGTTGAAATTACTGCCATAGGTTCTCATGCTTTCAGAAATCACTATAATAAAATATAAAATTCAGCAACAATTTGCTCAGAGTGATAAGTGACTGATTTGGAGGGGAGGGGTGTTAATGGAATCTATTGCTTTCTATGATTATAAAAGTAATGAAGGTTTATTGAAGAAATTTGGGGAAATACAGAAATGTATTAAGAAGGAAATAAAAAGTTTTATTTTTATTTTTACTTTTTTAAAATTTTATTTATTTATTTGACAGAGATGAGACAGCTAGAGAGGGAACACAAGCAGGGGGAGTGGGAGAGGGAGAAGCAGGCTTCCCGCAGAGCAGAGAGCCTGATGCGGGGCTGGGTCCCAGCACCCTGGGATCATGACCTGAGCCGAAGGCAGACACTTAACGACTGAGCCACCCAGGCGCCCCGGAAATAAAAAATTTTAATTCACAGGATTCGATATAACTAAAATCTATGAGGCTGAAAGTTGCCTTTTAAAAGTTTAATTTTATGAAGACAAAAATAAGAATTACAATAAATGCCAGTCAATATCTCAATTTTTGTCATCATGAATGTTTTTTTAAACAGGTATGATGCAGTATAAGATAATATTCTAAGAGATTCAAAGTAAAAGATAAATTCTGTGAATGAGAGAGTAATTTACTAGGCAATGAAGATCTAAAACACGTTAGTGGAAGGTTCCAAATAACTGGATAGAATAACTGCAATTAAATGAATCAATTAGACAAAAACAAAACAAAACAAAACCCTAATCTTTTAAGTTGATCCAAAGTCATTTTTAGAATAACATTTGATTTTTCTAAGCTGAGTCCTGAAATTATATGGATAGGTAGACTTCTCAAGGTTAACAAGTACTAGGGAAATGTAAAAGAAGAGTCAATATCACCAACACTTCTTTACAAAGTTCATCAGTAATGATTTGTTTTGAGTTTACTCTCTTTGATCTTGTTTCTTTCTTTCCTGGGAAAGTCTTCACTCGCTAATTCATTTGTTCATTCATTTAAGCGGTCATTCAGTTGATCCACAAATATTTACTGGGCACCTAATATTTGCCAGATTCTCTTCTAGTTAAAGAGTAACAATAAGAATGTCAGTATTGGGGAAGTGGAGGACGGTGGTAATAAAAACCTATAGAAGAGAGAGCTGACAGAAAAGGAGCCCAAAGTTCAAAATCAAACAAGCAATATGTGAACAAGATTAAACCTCAACAAGAACTAGAAAAGTGTTATCAAGAAAGAGTTTCATTCAAAAAAATCTTTCCTCAAAAGGAAAAGTGAAGAAAAGGGCTGGAATAAAAGTGAATTTATGGTAGGGAAAGATAATTCTCAGAAGTATCAGAATGCAATGCTTCAGTTTCTAAATATTTCTATTTGTATTCTGCCTAGCTTTCTACCACACTCTTCTCTTATAATTTCTTCTTAGGAAGCTCCACTCAGAGAAGAATTTTTCAGGGTAATGTTAACCAGATGGCTTTTTCTAATCTTCCCCAGAAAAAAAATGCAAAGTAGGGTTTGAAAGTAACACTGCCACCTACAAGTAAGTACTTTGGAAAAAAGTGACTGAAATTCCAGTCATCTGGCTAGATGTCCAAGCTGCCAGAAATCTAAGAATAAGACTTTGGAGTATGGCTTTTGGTTTACAGAAAATAGAAATGTGATTAAAATAAAATAAGAAAAGAAAAATAACTTCAAAGTCTTGGCATCCTTCAAAAAAAAAAAAGTCAATTTGTCTATGTATTTCATCTCTATGTTATTAGCTACATCTTTCCAGTCATATGGGATCCTTGGCCAAGTTACTTTAACATCTCTGCATCTCAGTTTCCTTACCTGCATAAGGATATTATAATAGCAGCTACTTCTTTGTTGTGAGGATTAAATTCTGAGTATTTATTAAGAATGGCTAAACTTCAGTTTAGATACCTGTCCATTTCATCCTGTCCTGAGAATTCTCATGGGTAGCCTTCAGCATTACTAATACCTTGGACTCCTTTCCTCCCTCCACCACCTTCTCCCAAAGTCACCAAAACCTTTGTTTTTAGGTGAAACTGAGAATATGCATAGGATAACTGAGTAAGAAGTATTTTCTGATTCACCTGCAACGTGCACCTGATCATCTTAGTTGCCACCATAAGGAAAAAACTCTAAGCTGAACTTCAGCATTAATCATAATAAAGTAGGTCCATAAGAAATACTGCATTGAATTTTTCTTTTATTTTTTTAAGATTTTATTTATTTATTTGACAGAAAGAGAGAGCACAAGCAGGGGGAGGGGCAGAGGGAGAAGCAGGCTCCCCGCTGAGCAGGGACACAATTCCAGGACTCTGGCATAGGATCCCTACGACCTGAGCCAAAGGCAGATGCTTAACCACTGAGCCACCCAGGCCACCCAGGCGCCGCTGCATTGACTTTTTAGATTTTAGTTTTAGCGGTCATAGAATTCAGCAGGTGGCTCCAAATTCTAAGCAGATAACAGAGGTATACATCTAGGCGTTAAAAATTACACTTGTGAACTCTAGAAGCCAGCTTCTTTTGGGTATTGCACCATGGCAGTCACATGAGCTCAATTCCCCAGACAGCAACGTGAGGTTCTGGGGAGGTGAGTGGACAGAACTGAGGAAAAGGAGCTAGAAGACATTCTGGATGTATCAGATTGTGCTAGTGCGCTACCCAGACGGAGCCACTCTGATAAATAATCAATACTAGTCCTCAAATCAATCTCAATGTCATCTAGCTCTTTTCTCAGCATCTGAAAAGTAGATTTATTTAAAATGATCACCAAGAAATATGTGATACAGGGAGATGATGAAAGATACCTTCAAATAGAGGTTAAAGTTGAATTCAAAAATAAAACTATAAAGATAAAAATACAAAGACATGTTTAGCCATCTATCGTTGATATCATCAGCAAAAATTTTAAAATATGCCAATAACAACTATTATTGATAAGGATAGCAAACAATAAGAAATCTTGAATACTTCTGGTATTTAAAACCACTTTTTTGGGGCACCTGGGTGGCTCAGTCAGTTAAGTGTCTGCCTTCAGCTCAGGCCATGATCCCAGGGTCCTGGGATAGAGTCCTGCACGGGGCTCCCTGCTCAGTGGGGGTCTGCTTCTCCCTCTCCCTCTGCCCCACCCCCCTGGTTGTGCTCTCCCTCTCCCTCACACTCTCGCTCTCTCTGGCAAATAAATAAAATCTTGAAAAAAAAATAAAGCCACTTTGTTTAAAATAATATTATATGTCAACTGTACTCCAGTAATAAAAAACTACTTTGTTTAAAACCACTTTGGAAAACACTATGGCATTTCAAATAAAGTAGAATATTCATCTATTTTGCAATCCAGCAATTCTGCTCCTAAATATATACCCCAAAGAAATTCTTACCCAAGAGAGATGTATAATTATGTTAACACTGGCATTGTTTCAAACAGCAGAAAGCCAGTGACTCGAGTGGCAAGAAACGGAATGAATAAATTGTAGTTTATTCATAAAATGTCATACAATATAGCAGCAAAAATAAATTACAGCTACATATGTCAACAGAGATGAACTTCATGCACCTGTATGTTAAGGAAAAATAAAAAGAACATGTTTCAGAAGAAAAGAGCTATGTGCTTCCATTCATATGAAGTTCAAAAACATGCAAAACTAAACAATCTGTTATTTAAGCATACATTCCTACATGGTAAAACTGTAAAGAAAAGCAAAGAAATTATAAATACAAAAGTCAGAGTAGAAGATAGCCATGGGAAAGGGGAGGAAAGGAGAAGGATGAGATAGTGGAGGGACAGAGAGTAGGCTATAGAGTGGTAATATTCTGTTTCTTAAATTGGGTAGAAGGAATCTGGGTGTTCACTTATTATTATTGTGGTTGTTATTTATACTCTATGTCTATGTTATGCATAATAGTAAAATAAAATTTTTAAAAATAAAAAATTATACATTATAAGACATTTTTAATTAATGTGAGATTTAAAAGTTTTACAAACGTCAGAAATTTAGTCAAAGTAATCTGAACTTCACCTCAGGGAGGGCCTGTTGAATCGAAATGTTATGAATATAATCAATGTTCAGTAGACCCTTGGTCTTGGAATGATTTGTCATTCTTTTGTGGTAAGAATTTGAATTTTACATACATAAATTCTAGTTTTGCAGAATTTCTGGCTACTGAATGAGACTACCTGATTGTTTGGAATACACCTAAAATTTTGACTTTATTGTTCACTTTTTATCTTTATATATATGGGGACACTTGTGAATTCATTTTTTTTTAAAGATTTTATTTATTTAGAGAGAGCACACACACATGTGAGCAGAGGGAGGGGTGGCGGGAGAGGGAGAGAGAATCTCCAGCCGACTCCACACTGAGCACGGAGCTGAGGTGAGGCTTCATCTCACAACCCTGAGATCATGACCTGAGCCGAAATCAAGAAGCAATCACTTAACCAACTGAGCCACCCAGGTGCCCCAAATTCATTTTTTAAAATTATTATTTCTTTGCAGAATGGTCTCCACAAGAAAGCCAACTTTTGGTGCTGATATTGGAACTGCAGAAAAAGAGAAACAGCCTAATTTAAAGGTGATTCCTAACTAGAAGTTTTATCAAAAAAAAAAAAAATGCTATCATGAAATTTGTAATTTGAAGATTTCGGAAGGTGCCAAGATACATACTCCGAGAATGAAGGATGCATGAATTATAGAAAGGAAGTTATAACATAACTGTGTTAAGAAGCAGTAATTCTGGGGGGAAGTCTGAGAGAAGGCAAATTACGTAAATATTATAAAAGTTTGGTTGGGAAAGATTGAAAAGCTGGCCCATGTGACCTGCTACATATCACTACTTCTTGGTTTCTTGTACTTAAATTCTTTAAATTAAGCAAGTAACTCATGAACATATTCTTAATGTAAAAATTTTCAACAACACAAACTGAAATGTGCCCCTGATTTATCATCCTTAGTAATTCCTGAACATTCCTCTCGGTTAAGTATTATGTATTAGAAATGTTTACATGTACAAATAACAAAAAAACCTGACCATCAATGACCAAATTAAATGGAGTTTACTTCAGAGGCAGTTGCTAGCACTGGTTCAGTGATTCAGTGATACAAAGACTTTCCCTCATGATGTCAAGATGGCTGTGTAGTTTTGGGTATGGTATCTTTGAATACATATTAGTGTGTAGCTGTAGATAATTAAGTTTTACGACTGTGCGGAATTCCATTGGATGAACATACTGCAACGTATCCATTCTCCTGTCAGTGGCCATTTGGGTTCTTTGCAGGTTCCAGTTTCACATCTCCATCTACTTTTATTTCACTGTGCTCTTTATGTAAATGGTATCATATAGTAGCACTTCTTCTGTATCTTACTTTAATGCATTATATAACCTCAAAGATTTTGTCTGTTTTTCTCACTGCTCTATCCCCAGCACTATTTATTCCTGTAACATATATTTATTAAATACCAGCTATGTACCAGGCTCAAGTTGGAAATAATTGAGTTTCCCTTTGAAGTCCCTTCCCTCCGTATCTTTTAGCATGGCCCTCAGTTCTGATTCTACAGTTTGGTAGATTACAAGCCGATATTATCCCAAGAATAGGGCTATTGCTAGTCTATGAGCTGCTTTTAGGCTACTTGGAAAAAGGTGCGCTCCTCCCACAGAACCCGATCACAGGCCAGGGCCACACAGCAGCACGGCACCATGTTGTGTGAGCAGAGCTCAGCTTGAATTTCAGCCCTTCACTCCCTCAGTGAACATTCCTATGCGGGTACAACCCATTCAACTCTCCAGAGCAGCCCAGCCCAAGAAAACGCTAACTTCTTTTTAATTTTTTTGAACTTGGCTACACTCAAAAATGTTTTTCCTTTGGGCGCCTGGGTGGCTCAGTGGGTTAAGCGACTGCCTTCGGCTCAGGTCATGATCCCAGAGTCCCGGGATCGAGTCCCACATCGGGCTCCTTGCTCGGCGGGGAGTCTGCTTCTCCCTCTAACCCTACCCCCTCTTGCACTCTCTCTCTCACTCTCTCTCTCTCTCTCGCATATAAATAAATTTTAAAAATCTTTAAAAAAAAATGTTTTTCCTTTACCTCTGTTATTCTCACTTTTTTTTTTTTTAGATTTTATTTATTTATTTTTTTGCGAGAGAGAGAGAGAGAGAGAGAGAACAAGCGGGGGGTGGGGGGCAGAAGAGAGAGAAGCAGACTTCCTGCTGAGCATGGAGCCCAATGCAGGGTTCGATCCCAGGACTCTGGGACGCTTAACTGGCAGACGCTTAACTGACTGAGCCACCCAGGCACCCCTTGCTATGCTCATTTTTACCTTTTAAACTAAACAGCTGTCGGAAGCATCCATAATGTTTGCCATGCAGAAAATATTGGCTGTGAAGACAAGTGGCACCCATCAGTTCTTTTATTTATTTATTTTTAAAGATTTTATTTATTTATTTGACAGAGAGAGAAAGAGAACAAGTAGGCAGAGAGGCAGGCAGAGGGAGAGGGAGAAGCAGGCTCCCCACTGAGCAAGGAGCCCGATGTGGGGCTCGATCCCAGGACCCTGGGATCATGACCTGAGCCAAAGGCAGCGGCTCAACCGACTGAGCCACCCAGGTGCCCCTCCATCAGTTCTTTTAAATATAAGTTCAGCGGCTCAAAGAGAATGCTTTGTCAGTAAAATGAACCCAGATACCCCAGCCGTAAGAGTTTGGCTTGGCATGGACTGAGGACCACTGCCCAAGCCAGAAGTTACCTTCTCTGGGTCACACATGAGGGACCCCAGGTGCCAGAGGTGGCATCACCAAGTTTCTGTCCAGGAGCCCAATTTCTGTTGATGCCAGGTAACACCAGGCAAGCCAATCAAATTCTCTCTTTGAGAACTGTAAGTGATAGATCAATAAAGAAAGGACACGTTACTCCAGCTTAACTCGCCGGAGTGATACTGAGCAGCTCAGGATTTTTAGTGATACCCGAAGTTGCAAAGGTCTCACTGCGGGGAAATTTGGGACAGGAGGCCACTTCCCTTGTACAAAACCTCCAACAGAAAATGAAATCTGTGTGACTCTTCCTGAAAGGTTTCTGACTGGCACACTTAATTGGTCATTCCCCCCACAGTTAAGTATAAAAACTCTCCTGGATCATTTTCCAAGTTCTGCTTTTCTCTCCAACCAGATGCAGACTTCCTCAAGAGAGCTTCCTTGTGAGGTCTTTAACCCCTGGTAGGGTGCCAAACACACACATAACAAAAATTCAATAAATAGTTGCGAGGATGAATAACTTTTTTAAAAACTGTGAATAACTCAACTTTAAACATTTAAGTATAAGGTAACATCTAACCGTTATAAAAATGTAAACAATGTAACTGAGCTACCCAGGATGCCCCCCCAACTTGCTTTTCTTTAATGAAACAATCTTTGTGTCTATTCCTCATGTCACTGTGTGTGTGTGTATGTGTGTGTGTGTGTGTGTGTGTGTACACCTCATTGGTTTAGATGGCTGCTAAGTGTCCCTCCCATAGTATGGATATGTCATAATTTTTTAAAATAACCTTCTATGGCTGAATATTTAGGTTTCCTTCAGGTTTTCATTATTATGAATAATGCTGCAAGGAACCCTTGTACATATATTCTTACACACTTTGAGAATACTTCTGGACACTAAAGACCCAGATGTAGATTTACTGGGTAAAGTTACAGAGGTGGTTTGAAAAGGACACTCAGAACTCTGCCACTTCTAATGTGTTACTCTGAGTATTCACTTCAACTCCCTGAGATTGTTTCATCTGTTAGACAAGGAAACATCTCAGTCTGTTTCATAGGATTGTTGTGAAAATCAAATAACAAAACTAAAGCCTCATGGTTAATATTAGGTTTCAGTTTAGTTTTCGTAGGATAGGAGTATTTCCTGAGCCTCTTCATAATCTGCTAAATCTCATTAGATGCCCTGCCAATTTTTAGCAGTCGGCTGAAACGTTCCTCTCTTGAATATAGAATAGGGAACCAAGTAGAAGAATATTATGGAAATGAAAGAGACCAATCGATGCATTCTGTAGAAATAGGTCTTGCTCTATGGAAAGAGGAATTCAAAATTCCAGATTAGACCATCCCTTGAAATACATGAAAGTGACCCATAATAACCTCCAAAAAGAGTACAAAGAAAGCATCTGTTCTAGAGTCCTAGGAGGTCATTCATAGGCAGAGAAGTCTACAAGACCTTTATAAGCAAAACAGTCTATTATGAAATACCTTAAACTGGTTAAGAAAGTACTTGTGCCACTAATCTTATTATCGGCAGACCTGAGTTTGAATTCTGACTTTACCACTGACTGTCCTGTGAGCAAGTGATAAGCTCTCAGAGTTTGGGTGTTTTTGCAAAATGCAGGTAACAAAAATACTTACATGAGTTTAAGGATTAGATGAGGTACTGTATGTGAAGAAGCCCAACAAAGTGCTTTCAAATTGGGACACTCAGTAGGTATAATTGACATAAAGGGAGGAAAAAGAAAATTCTCATGGAAATGACATTTCAAGGAAGAAATAGCTCTAAGCCTGGAGCCAAGAACCTCCATTTTCCCTGCTTGCAAAATTAAGGTCCCTTTCCTCTAAGCAATAATAAAAATTATAAGTTACATGTATAAAGTGCGTAGTATTTTTCAGGCACTGTTCTAATTGCCTCATATCTGTTGATTCACTTAATCTTTCTTCTTGAAGTATCATTGACATACAATGTTATATTAGTTTCAGGTGCACAACAAAGTGATTCAACAATTCTGTACACAATTGGCATAGAATTGTGCAATGCTCACCATGACGAGTGCAGTCACCATCTGTCACAACACTAGATAATGCTAAATGAAATAAGTCAGAGAAAGACAAGTAACATATTATTTCTTTTATATGTGGAATCCAAAAAACATAAAAAACAAAAACCAGAAACAAACTCATAAATACAGAAAACAGATTCACTTAATCTTCACAGCAAACCTGTGAGGCAGAAACTACTATTATTCCCATTTTACAGATAAGGAAACTGAAGGTCAGAGAGGTTAGGTAACTTGCCCAAGGTCACAAAGCTAGTGAGGGACAGAGGCAGGGCTTTAAGCCTAGGCTGTCTGGTTCCAGAGTTCATGCTCTTAAGCTTCATTCTGTGACTCTGATATCCTCCAACCCTTGACTTCTCTGCTTTGCGTTGATATTCGAAGGAAATCCCTAATGGTTTCTTTCTGTTCTCTTTTGTTTTAAAGCTTTATTTACTTATAAATGTACTTAGGGGAGCTTTTTCCTTTTTTGAGAAAAAATATAAATACAGAGAACTTACATTAGTTATCTACTGCAATGTAACAAATAACCCTACAACTTCTCGGCTTTAAGAAATAAACATTTATCATCTCACACAATTTCTGAGGGTCAGAAATCTGAGAATGGCTTAGGTGTGTGCTTCTTGGTCAGGGTCTCTTACATGCTTGTAATTGTGGTGTTCAAAGAATGTATAAACATATCTTTAAAACTACAGTGAGTACAAAGAAAAATATAACAAACGGTGGTGTACTCATTGCCCCCAACTGGTGATTATTACCTTATCAATATTTTTCTCAAAAACATTTTCAATAAAAAAAAATTTGAAATACAATCTTCTTTGTCCCCATGCCCAATTGTATGGTGTTTCTTTCCAGTCTTTTTTATTCTTTTATGTAAATGTAAATATAGTAAAAACAATGTATAGAGCTGTCTTGTGGGTTTTTAAATTGTTTCATAACCAGTATCATCCTTTCATATTCTTCAGCTTGCTTTTTTTCACTTTTTAGATTTATGTATGCTGATAGAGTTGGGCCTAGTTCGATATTGCATTGTATAAACAGACCACTTTCAATTCACCTACTGATGGAGATTATGTCCTACATTATAAATCACTATTATAATCAATGCTGCGGGAAATAGCTATAATCATGTTTCCTGTGTATGTGCATGTGTCTCTCTAGAACAGTGTTTCTACGTATTTTGACCCCATCCCACGATGGGAAATGTCTTATTGTGACCAGACCATGTCTCCTTATAACCGGTTGCATATATGTAGTGGAAATCCAAGTTTCATGAGAAATAGTACTTATCCTTTCTATGACTAACGACCTCTCATATTACTTATCTTTAGTCTACGTTCTTTTAACTTGCTAGCTGAGAGCCACTTGATTTCTGGACCCACTATAGGATCTCCATCTGCAGTTTGAAAAACAATCTTCTAAGTCTGTATCTAGCTGTTATAACATACACAGTGTATGGCAGTTTCAATTTTACAAGACAGCACAACCTTGCTCTTCTTGGTTGTTGTACCAATTTACACCACCACCACCCCCAGCAGTGTGTAAGAATTCCTTTTTGCCCATATTGACATCCACACTCAGTATTAACAGATTTCTAATTTTTGCCAGTATCATTATTGGGTCTCCTTGAAGAGTTGGATGAAAGCAGGCCTGCGTAAATATATTTTTTGTTGTTGTTTAGGACATACAGGTGTAATGGGAGAATTCCCCTATGCTTGTCCTCATGGCAGCTGTATATCATTACTGAGTTCCTTGGAAAATATAATAATTAAAGGGAGAAAAGGAGACTATGGGGGCATCCCACAGAGGAATGACAGGAGCCTCTGGGACAGAGTTAGACCCACCTGCCATGACTCTCTCTGGTTTTCCAAGGAAGCCATTCCAATCCACTTTCACCAAGCCCTCTACTCTATAAGCTCACCCTGATCTTTAGCAACCGCTTTTCCTACTGCACAAAGAACGTCCCACCATCCCAGGAAAACTGCCATTACCTATCCTCCATCTATAAACTTATCAATACATGTTTCCCTCCCCTCTCCCTCTATCCCATCCCAGAGCAAATGGTAACCTTCTTCCTGGCCACGGCTAATTCGTCTACCCCAGCACTGAGCACATCCTCTGAAGACTCTTGCTCTTTTGCCTCTCTCTACTTTCCCCCCCACAACCTCATCCTACCTTTCAGCGCATAAGTACATTCAAGTTTCCTCTTCCTGAGTAAGGTCCTCTCTTGTTCCTCCTCTCTGTCTGACTTACTTTTATTTATCCTCAAGGCCAAGCATCACATCAGAGAAGCATTTCCTTTCATCCATAGTGCCTACCCTTTCTTTCCCTTCATCACCTTTACCCAAGTATGTATTTATATACTTACGTGAGGGTCTGCCCCTCCTCCGAGGCGGTCGGGCACCTCGGCTGCCTAGCACCTAACATAAAGTAGGCACTGAGGGCGTATTTGTGCAGTAAACGAATGATTTCTAGCTTACCACCTCACCCTTCCCGTCTCCGGTCCTACACCAGATGGATATTTCAAAATGAAAAACAGGTTGCATCCCTCCCCAGCTTGAAAAGTGCTGCGGGCTCTTCCGCCTGCAGAGGATAATCCACTCTCCTTAGCACAGCGTCCCCTGCCTCTGAAAAAACAACTCCCCCCTCCCCCCAAAGCAAAACAAATACCGTCTCTTCTAATGGAGGAAGCAGAACAGGAAAAACTCAAATCAGCTAATATTATTATTAGCTGACAGCCACGATAAAAGAAGTCGTGGAGGAAGAAGAGTTTAGAATCCAGAGATAAAGGCAGTTATGTCATTATTTGTAGATTTCATCCTGTTGTTTTTGTTTTTGTTTTCCTCAGGCTCTTTTCCTCTGATGATGAAACTTTTACCTATTGTTTCAAAGAGAAGGGAATCTCACATTTCACTAGGCACTTACCATACACCAGGCGTTAGGCTAAATGCTTTGTTTACTTTATCTGATTTAACTCTTCAAAATCTCTCTTCAAAATCCAAAATATGTATCACTTCCCCTTTCAAAAATTAAATGACCGAGGCCACAAGTATCAAATACGCCAAGGAAAATGAAATGTTCTGGTGATTTCCATGTTACAAGAAAGTACAAAAGGCCTGTACAATATATATGCTTTTTATTAGTTAATATTAGATCACAGGTCATCTCTGGCTTGTGTGACACTCCCGTCTCTGTCTTCCTTCTCTCGTTCTTCTCTTCCTCTCGGCTTCCTTCTCTTTCCCTTGCTCTCACTTAATTTTTTCCGTCTTTCTCTCTGCCTACCGCTTATGCCCATCAACAGCTGCACTGTTGCCTTTTAAGCCAAAATGGTTATTGACCCCTTGTCTCAGCTGAGGTGAAAACAAACAGAAAGAAAGGCTCTTTAAAATTACTGGCTCAGTCGTTAAGCGTCTGCCTTGGTTCAGGTCATGATCCAGGGTCCTGGGATCGAGCCCCACATCGGGCTCCCTGCTCCACGGGAAGCCTGCTTCTCCCTCTCCCGCTCCCCCTGCTTGTGTTCCCTCTCTCTGTGAAATAAATAAATACAACCTTTAAAAAAAAAATTCCTGGGCTAGAATGGCAACAAGAAATAATGATGTTGCAGGACAATATATGACCCAAAGAGATAAAGTCATACGCTCTAGCCAGGCTTTCTGCTTCTAATACACGGGGGAAAGGTGCCCACTGAGCTTTTTGTGAGGTTCTCAATCATCACGGATAATAGTGAGGTTCTCATCTTTCCATTTTGAAAAAAAAAGAATCTGCAACCATAAGATGTTAGCATTTTTCAGTACATGAGAAGTGACCTGAGACCTGGAAAGTAGGAATGGAGGTAAGAACTAACCGGAGGTTGCCGGAGGAGGGGGGGCTGGGGAGCTGGGTGAAATAGGTAAAGGGAATTAAAAGGTGTAAGCTTCCAGTTATAAAATAAATAAGATGTGGAGGGGTGCCTGGCTGGCTCAGTCAGTAGAGCATGTGACCCTCAATCTCAGGGGGTATGACTTTGAGCCCCACGTTGGGTGTAGAGATTGCTTAAAAATAAAATCATTTTTAAAAATTAAATAAATAAGTTGTGGAGAAGAAAAGTACAGCATAGGAGATACAGTCAATAATACTGTAATAACATTGTATGATGACAGATGGTGACTGCACGTATAGGAGTGAGCATTGCACAATGTGTAGAATTGTTGAATCACTATGTTGTACACCCGAAAATAATATAACACTGTATGTCAGCTGTACCTCAGAGACGCCTGGGTGGCTCAGTAGGTTGGGCGTCTGGCTGCAGCTCAGGTCAGGATCGCAGGATCCTGGCTTCAAGTCCCACATCGGGCTCTCTGCTCAGCGGGGTATCTGCTTCTCCCTGTGCCTGCCGACCCCCCTGCTTGTGCTCTCTCTGTCTCAAATAAATAAATAAAATCTTAAAAAAAAACTATACTTAAAAAAAAATCCTTGGGGCACCTGGGGGGCTCAGTCAGTTAGGCATCCGACTCTTGATTTCGGCTCAGGTCATGGTCTCGGGGCCATGAGGTCGACCCCAAATCAGGCTTCATGCTCAGCTGGGAGTCTGTTTGAGATTCTCTCTCTCCCTCTGCCCCTCCCCCCTCTCCAAAATAAACAAATAAATCTTAAAAAAAAAAAATTCTTAATGTCACACTGTCCAGGGGCAGCAGAAGTCACGGAACCGTTGGCGGTATCTAGTGTCCAGGGACAGCAGTGTCAGCTGTACAAAGCCACAGGGCTCCTCACTCAGCAGGGGCAGTAGTACCCTTGCCATATGACACTGGAGCGCGGCTTTGAATGCGGTTCTATTCAACTGGCCTTTCCTATTCCTCCTTGTTTGCATACTCTGGTTCTCTGGTTTCTTGGAGATTCTGTGAGATATTACTATTCCTTCAGATGTATTACTTCACATACTTCAGACCAAAAAAAAAAAAAAAAAAAACAGAAACAGAAGGAAGAAATCTTCCTTTAAAGGACAGAAACATAGGGGTGTCTGGGTGGCTCAGTCGGTTGAACATCTGCCTTTGTTCGGCTCAGGTCATGATCCCAGGTCCTGCGATCCAGTTCTGCATCGGGCTCCCTGCTCAGCGGGAAGCCTGCTTCTCCCTCACCCTCTGCCTACCACTCCCCCTGCTTGTGCTCTTTCTCTCTGTCAAATAAATAAAATCTTTTAAAAAAAATAAAAATTTAAAGGACAGAGACTTAGGATGTGGACATCTGAAAGTAGCATCATGTAGAAAATCCTGAGAATGCAAAGTCTGCTTTAGAAAACCAAAACTATGACTATTAATCCAGGAGATTTTATGCTCTGTTTGAGTGTTGAAGTGAAGGCTGGTACAACAGGTACCTTCCATTCTGAGGCTTTCTGATGCCCCACTCACAGGCAGAAACCAAGGGGATTAATCATTCCTTCGGTTCAATTTCAAGAAAAGATATTCATTTATTTGCAAAATTTCAAGTGCCTTCTGAATACCAGACTCCATATTTAAACAAATCAAATCTTGGAGATCAAGCAGATGCTATAAATCATCAAAATAGCTCCCTGTTCCCCCACCTCCCGGACAAACAAACAGGCATTAAAAGAAAATTAGTGTTGAAGAACAGAGCTAGTGGGTAGGTGGTTTATAGCTTGTGGGTTGATGATCTGACAACATTTTAGCAGAGAACTTTGCTGCCTGGCAAAAAGCAGCGAGTTGCTAAACACTGAGAGATTGTTATGAATACTTAAGGCAAATGTATTGTTTCCTGGAAATAGGGGCAGTGTTTGAAAGCTATAGCCCTGCAACTATCATGATCTGCATCTCGTGAGGATGTATCTTTCCTTGACAAAAAGCATTTAGATTCCTGGCAGGAACCACACCCTCCTCTTCAACAGACTCCTACCTTCCTGAATTAATCACAGACCTTGTTGGCTCATTAAGTCTTGGTGTCATTTTGATGCTTATATTATTATAATATACATACAAAGCTACAACATTCAATTTTTGCTTAAAGGATTTTAAGGCTATACTTTGGAGATGAGAGATTTTGAATCATCCAATTGATTCATGAAATGAGTTTGCTGGCCTTTGGCAGAGTCATAGGAGGAAAAAAAGAAAGCATATATCCTGGGGCTTAAAGCAAGGGCACTCCTAGGTTTCCATTAGACTTTTTGGAATAAAATAGTAATGGTAGTCATGGGAAGTTTTACAAATTGGCACACCAAAACAATTTTTTTTGGGTAACTGCATAAAACTGGTTAATCGAATAAGCTGGACTCAGTCAAAAGCAAAAGAAACAGCTTTACTCTTTCTCCACCGCTCTTTCAAATTCCCTCTGTCAAATTATTCTCCTCCATCCTTGGATGAAGTCTTAGGCAGGGATCCTAGCTTTTCTGGTCATATTCAGGTATTAAAAAGCTCAGGACAATCTAATATTAAAATGTTATACTCTCATTTGATTCTGTTTCCCTTCCTGACCACCCCCCCCCACACACACACACACTCTCTTCATCCTCTGGCCTGAATCACGCTTCCAAGCCCCACATGGGAAAGGCCAGGGTGGATTTGTGTGGCATGGGGGGGGGGGGAGGGTGATGGAGGGGTGTTCTTTCTTTCTAGATCTACCTCCTTCTCCACTTTCTAACTGGTCTTTGTGGCTATTCTATGGTCCTATCAGTGGAGGAGGCAGATTAGAGGACAAGAGTAGTGTTCTCTCACTGGTGCAGTGGACTCTGAGTTCTCGCTACTGGGGACCTCCAAACTCCAGTTTCCTTTCATAAAATAGGATTTCAGGCTGACTATTGCTTTCTCCACCACTTCCCACTCCAGGTACTGCATCTCAGCCTGAAGCTTTAAATGGTCCACCACCACCCTTTGGAAAGACTGTTTTGGTGAAGTCTCTTTTAAGATGACCAAAATCCAGATCTTTTTTCTGCAATCCACATGCAGACCATAGGAAACCTGTGTCTGCCCCCTCGGACCCTTATTTCCAGCTGTATTAATCAGGGGTCTCTAGAGGAACAGAACTTAGAGGATACAGAGATAGCAAGACAGACAGATATAGATATATAAACAAATCCATTATGAGGAATTGGCTCACGTGATTACAGAGGCTGACAAATCCCAAGATTTGCAGTCATCAAGCCTGAGACCCAGGAGAGCTGATGGCATAGTTCTATTCTGAAGGTCAGTATGCTGGAGACCCAGAAGAATCAATGTTTCAATTCAGTGTGTCAATTCAGGTCTGAAGGCAGTAAAAAACAAACTTCCCAGCTCAAAGGCAGTCAGGCAGGAGAAATTCCCCCCTTCACTGTGGGAGACTCAGGCCTTTTTGCTCTTTTCAGGCCCTCAGCTGACTGATTGGGGCCCACCCACTTTAGAGAACGCAACCTGCTTTACTCAGTCTCCAATTAGAAATGTTGATCTCAGGGATGCCCATCTGGCTCAGTTGGTGGAGCACATGCCTCTTGATCTTGGGGTTGTGAGTTTGGGCCCCATGTTGGCTGTAGAGATTATTTTTAAAAAACAAACAAAAAAAGAAATGTTAATCTCACCCAGAAATACCCTCATAGACACACCCAGAATAATATGTGACCAGATGTCTGGGTATCCTGTGGCCCAGTCAAGTTGACACAAAAGATCAACCATCATACCAACTCTAGTCACCCTGTCACCACAGTTCCCTTCACCATGCCTCTTCCTACTTAGATGTCTTCAGGTGAGGGACAGGTACTAATTCTTCCGTGCCAGCCTCTCCCCTACACAAAACACCTCCCTACTACCCCACATTACAGGGGACAGGTATAAGACGACTCCACGGAGAACGTAGTTTAGCCTCGTACCAATGTGAAACCCCAAATCTCTGGTGGGGTAGCCAGAATGCCTAAGAAGCATTGGGTCAACCCAATCTCTTCGATGTTTATATATACAAGTATGAACCCAGGTTTCCCCAGAGCCTCTCGTGCTCCCCTCCCTCCCTCCAGTCCTGCCATCAGAAACAGACCCTCTTAAGTTCAAATCTGAACCTATTGATCTGCTAAATGAAAACAGCTGCAGAATCTTACTGCTCTGCATAAAGCCTAACTCTCCATACATGGATTTTTTAGTCATTAGTACTATGGGAAGGAAATGGATTTCTATTCTTTATGAATCTCATGTTCATTCATTCATTGAACAAATATCTACTAAGAACTTTGTGTGTTCAATGTCAGGGTAATACAGGTTAAGAAACTATGTTGTCTGCCTGTAAGGAGTCATGTTCTAGTGAGTTACACAGATGATCATGCAAGTGTTCGTAGGGTAGGAACAAATGGCCAGGATTCCTCTGCAAAAACCCTTGGATGAGTAACAACTGGATGAGTTAGGATGGTCCTAGCTGACAGACTACTTATTCCTATGAGACTGGGACAGTCAGGGATTAATCAGTTTTTGTGAGGCCATAAGCTTGCACAATTTGGAGAGCCTACTTCTAGAAAATGAATACAAAATTTATGCCTTCACACTTTACAAAATCAGGAGATCATATAAGGCACATTGCCAGGGCCTTTTTCACGGGAGTTGGAAGGGACCCATGCAAATGAAGGGGCCTGAAGCTACAGTTTCTGGGCACCTGGGTGTCTCAGTGGGTTAAGTGTCAGACTTACAAGATGTCACAACCCTGAGATCATGACCTGCATTGGGCTCTCTGCTGGGCGTGGAGCCTGCTTAAGGTTCTGTCTCTCCCTCTGCTCCCCGCCCCTCTCTCTATAAAAAAAAGCTAAAGTTTCATTAGCCTCATGTAAAATCAGTCTCAGTCCATTTTTCTTCTTTATTTTTTTAAGTAGGCTCCACGCCCATGTGGGGCTTAAACTCACGACTGAAATCGAGAGTCCTGTGCTCTACTGACTGAGCCAGCCCCGTGCCCCAGCCTTAGTCCATTTATTTTTTAAAGTATAAGATCTTTAAGGACTACTCTAGATTGTATAATGGTAAATTTGGGCCCTACAATCATACAGACAGACCTATGTTTGATTTAGCCTCTACCAGATACTTCCTGTATATTTTGGGAAAAGTTACTTAAATTTCCTAAGCCTCAATTTCCTCTCTTAGTAGACCTACTTCATATGCTAGTTGCAAAGATTAAAATACATAGGCTTGTAAAACATATTAGCAGAGCTCATAATTAGTGCTTAATAAGTATTACTATTATCAGCTACTACTAAAATCTGAAGTATCTGAACTCTGCCCTTGTATTTGTCTTTTCAAAACTCACAATCCTTGGTTCCTCGCAACATAAAATTCCAGGGAGCAGCTGTAAGGAAATGTAAGGATTATCTGTAAGGAAATAAAATCCAGAAATTCCAAGTCTGGAACCATGGCGAATTTCCTGGTGAGGAAGGGCAGCTGGACCCCTACTCCCCAACCAAAGTTCCACCCCCAGTGGATTACCTTGTCACCATTCTGGCTAGCTGAGAAGGGACTGCTTCTCTTTGCTGAGACCAAGGTGGACTGTGGGGGGAAAAAAAAAGACTAAAATGTAGTAGATAATTAAAAAAAGAAAGAAAGAAAGAAATCAAAATAAAGTATATCCAAGGCAGAGTCTGCTTTCTCACAGATATCTCCCTAGTCCACATGAGGTCTTAGGAAAAAGAAATTTTGCTTGGACTCCTTCTAGCTTCCAATCTCCCTCACCATGGCATGTGCCATAGATGAGTACCCACCATGATGGTATACAACCCTAGTCACAGAACTAATACAGTTATGCATGTTGGGCACTGCATGAAGATATCACATCGAAGGAGGTACCATTCACTTGTAGACATCATAATATTTTTATATTTATCAAAACAATTTTCTGCCAAATGGCAGCTAAGTGCCTTGTTACATATTCAGTACATTATAATTTTATAATCATTGAAAGTAGAATGTCTTGAGGAAGACTCAGGGAAGTGGTGTCTTTTCTCACTTTGTGCACCTGTATCATATGAGCCATGGAGATCCTGACTGGACATCTAGAACATTCAGATTCTAGATCAAGAGGAAGAAAGATCCAGCTCCCGGGACGCCTGGGTGGCTCAGTCGTTGAGCGTCTGCCTTCAGCTCGGGTCGTGGTCCCGGGGTCCTGGGATCGAGTCCCGCGTGGGGCTTCCTGCTTGGCGGGAAGCCTGCTTCTCCCTCTCCCTCGCCGCTCCCCCTGCTTGTGCTCTCTCTCTCTCTGTCAAATAAATAAATAAAGTCTTAAAGAAAAAGAAAGAAATAGGCAGGCAAAAACCAAAAAAAAAAAGAAAAAAAAAGAAAGATCCAGCTCCCTTGTCTATCACCCCACATTTCTACTGCCCTCTCAGTCTGATTTCCCACGGAAGGTCCACCTCTTCTCCTAAGAATTGAACAGAGAATTGCTCTGTCCATCAGCCAAGAGTCTTTACTTTTGCAGAGCTTAACAATACAATTCGGTATTCATATACTACAGTAATCTACAATAATCTACACGTGGTAATAGGGAATAATTTCCTTGTACCATTTCTAAAATACACACACATACAGCTGCGTAAGCCCATGTTTATTTCAGCAAAAACACATTTCAGTTACCCAAATAGCTGAAGATACATTAAAGTGGATAATAGAATGTATCTGCTGTTCTTTTTGGCAACTTCAGCTTTTATAATATCACCTCTAAAACAAAAGGAAAAAATTACCAAGTTTGGTTTTTCAATGTAAGGCTCACCAGATATGTCATATTTTTGGAAACATCAATGAAAAGAGGATGTTTGGTTTTTCAAATGTGTTGGCCCAACATAAATATAGCTATATCCAACAACATCAGACCTAGCCATATTTAGCCTACCCATGCTTAGTATAAGCGCATTTCTTAAAACATGGTCCTTATTGCAATATTTTGTACTATGTTTAATTCTCAATATGTTCTGAGATATAAGTTAAAACCAAGCTTTAATTCTAAATGAAAAAGAAAACAGTTTTTCAGCTGTGCCTTTGTAACTGCAATTTCCAAATTAATTCAGAAAATATTAGCTTTTTCCATAAGAGACTCTTTTTTTATTTTTTTAATTTTATTTTTATTATGTTATGTTAGTCACCATACAGTACATCATTAGTTTTTGATGTAGTGTTCCATGATTCATTGTTTGCGTATAACACCCAGTGCTCCATTCAATACGTGCCCTCCCTAATACCCATCACCAGGCTAGCCCTTCCCCCACCCCCTCCCCTCTAAAACCGTCAGTTTGTTTCTCAGAGTCCATAGTCTCTCATGGTTCGTCTCCCCCTCTGATTTCCCCCCCTTCATTTTTCCCTTGCTTCTCCTAATGTCCTCCATTCTATTCCTTACGGTCCATATATAAATGAAACCATATGATAATTGTCTTTCTCTGCTTGACTTATTTCACTTCGCATAATCCCCTCCAGTTCCAAACACGTCGATGCAAATGGTGGGTATTCATCCTTTCTGATGGCTGAGTAATATTCCATTTTATATATGGACCACAACTACCACCCTGAACGTGCCCGATCTCGTCCATAAGAGACTCTTAACTCTAGGAAACAAACTGAAGGTTGCTGGAGGGGAGGTAGGTGGGGGATGGTGTAACTGGGTGATGGACATTAAGGAGGGCACATAATGTAATGAGCACTGGGTGTTATATACAACTGATGAATCACTGACCTCTAACTCTGAAACTAATAATACACTATATGTTAATTAATTGAATTTGAATAAGATTTTAAAAAAGAAAATATTAGCTTTTTATTTTTTAAACTTTCTTTTTTTTAATTGAAAGCAGTTTCTTTTTTTTTTTTTCAAGATTTTATTTATTTATTTGACAGAGAGAGACACAGCAAGAGAGGGAACACAAGCAGGGGGAGGGGGAGAGGGAGAAGCAGGCCTCCCACCGAGCAGGGAGCCCGATGCGGGGCTCGATCCTAGGACCCTGGGATCATGACCTGAGCCGAAGGCAGGTGCTTAACCGACTGAGCAACCCAGACGCCCCTTGTTTAAACTTTCTTATTGTGAAATATATAATGCCTCCACAAGGGTGTGTGTGTGTGTGTGTGTGTGTGTATTTATATATGCTGTCGAAAGAATAATAATAAAATAATAACTATGCACCTATCATTCATCTTAAGAAATAGAACATTACCAGTACCCTAGAAGTTTCCTTTGTACCTCTCCCTGATGACGTCTCCCTCCCTGTCCACCCCGTAGGTACTCACATGGTAAAACTTTGTTAACCATCCCTTGCTTCTGTTAATTGTCTTATCAGTCCCCAAGCAATGTATGGTTTAACTTTGCCTGCTTTTGTAATTTATGCAAATGGTATCATACATATTTAGGTTTGTGTGATTTGCTTTTCTGTTCAACATGTTTTTGAGATTTATCACCCTTTGATATGTGAAGTTGTAATTCATTCAGTTTTGCTCCTATGCAGTATTCCACTGTATGAATAGACTACAGTTTTGTTATCCATTTTACTACCGATGGGTATTTCCCTTTTTTTGTCTCTTCATAAACAATACTACAGTGAACATTTTTATTTACATCTCCTGGTGTACATGTGCAGAAATTTCTCTAGAATATAAATCTAGAAGTAGAAAGTTTTAGTATTTATCAAATTAGTTAGATTAAAAAATCAAAGTAATGCTTAACCACAGTAGTCACAGAAGGTATATTTGATGTTGATGATGATTTTCTTGCTGCATAATGATACAACAGGAGAGCTCATACTTTGCTCACTAGTTATGGCTTCAAAACATTACTTAGTATCACCAATCTCACAGGAAGAAGTTCAAAGAAACCTAACACCAGTCTCCAGGTTTTTCCAGATAGGAAACAAGAGCTAAGAGGATGGAAGATTCAGTGAAGTGGTTTGCCAAGTGATACAGAAAGAAGAACTGAAATCCGGCCGCTATTAGGAAGAATATGGGCTGGACAGGAGCAAGAAAGCTTGACTTCTAAGCTGCCTCTATTTATAGATGTCTGTGTGATCTTGGCAAAACTAGGTAATTTCACTGGGACTCAGTTTTCATATCCATATAAAATGAAGTTTGGATTTAATGACCTTTGGGTCACTTCCAGCTCCAAAACTCGGATTCAATTATTTCAAAATACTTTTGGAAATGACAGCTTTGATCGCCCCCTAGTGGTCCATTCTGGCCTTGCGACTAGAGAAGCCAGCTTTAAACGGTTATTGCTTCTCAAAAACTTCCCTGCTTAATATATTTTAGGGCTTATAATTAAAATGTGTGAAAATTAAAGGAGCCATTTTGTGAAGTTTGTGAAAATTTTTGGAAACACATGCTTAAATAAGTTATTTTCCTCATGACAAGAATTGATGTTTGGTTTTACTAATCACGTCCTTGAGCAGTACCCTTATAATTTTTGCACTTATTTTCTGTGGAAGCAACTCACTTTAAATACAAAGTGAGAAAAAAAGCCTGTTTTCTTCCCCCAAGTTGGAAAATAATCAATTAGTTCATTTCTCTTCTACTAAATTAATGTCATTAATCATTACCTAAGGAGGTTAAAGACTGGAGAATTCCTAAGGACTAAACAAAATAATTTACACAGTACCCCACCCATAGTAGGCAATTGAATGTATCGAAACAGGTCAGGTGAGTGTGAACATGAATCTAAAAAAAACAACACTCTTTTTTTTTTTTTCCAAGCTGGAACCTGACGTGTCTAGTGGGTTGAAAATAAAAGAGAATGGCATTGATCTACTTTGGAAAACTCGTGAACAGGCTTAACCACTTTAAGACTGAGTTTTTCTATTTGCAAGGAAGGAATAAAATTCTCGATGCCTTTTGAAATGACAAGGACATCCTAAAGATTAGTGAGTTTAATGTTAGTAGAGAATATTGTGCTCCTTAGAAGGGCAGTGTTACATAAAGACTCAGGGCAGTATCATCAGAAGCTCGCTACCAGGGCACTGTGAAATTCACCACATGACATTTTTGAAATAGAGTACAAAATCGCGACAGGAAAAATAACCCTGTTCACAAAACTATAAAATGTCATTTTTCTTCAAAGAGAGCAAAATAAGAAAAATGAAGACTCTGACTTCTGAATTCAAACACAAAATCAATATATAAAAGGAAAGAATCAAACCTGAGTCCTGAATGTTTTAGTTCTTTGAGCATTTTAATGAATAAGTGAAAAATAAGTTCAATTCTATAAAAATACTTTGACAGACGTTTAACATTTTGTCTTTTTGTTGTTGTTGTTGCTTTTTCAACAGTAGGGCTACCTTGAGAAAGCTATTCCTGTGCTCTCTTATCTGTTCACCTGATTTTCATAGACACAGCCCAGCGAAGGGGGAAAGCATGGCCTTCAAGTCAGAGGAAGTAAATTTTAGCTCTGGCTCTTAAAGCATAAGTGACCTTGGGCGAGCCACTTCAGCTCTCAAAGACTTACTCTTTTCTACAAAATGGGTTTTGATAATAACAGTAGCTCTCCCACACTGCTGTTCTGATAAAGAATGTATAAATTTTTTTTGGAGACTGCAAAGTTATTTCCAAATGTTAATGATTGTTTCTCATCTTTATTTTACTTATTTATTTATTTTTGTCTAAACAAACCTATCAATCTTGTCTTTATCAATTATCAAGTCTTGATGATTTTACCCCAAAACTCTCATATCCAGATCTTCCTCTATATTCCCACCTCTTCTCCTGTGGACTCCACAAGCATGATTCCCATTCACCACCTCACCACCCACAAACCACCACCACCACCATCCCACCCCCGACTATCACAGGGCTCCATTCAAACCACTCCACCACCAGAATGAAATCTCTCATGTGCAAATGGAATCATGTCTTTCTAGTGCTCAGTGTTCTCTATGGCTTCTAGTTACCTACAGAATAAAATCTCATTTCCTTCACCGTCTAGCTCTACCTATTCATCTTCTGCTGTCTTTTCTCGTACTTCACAGAATCATAATTCCATGAATGTTTTTTCCTGCCTTCATGCATTTGCACATTTATTCCTTCTGCCTAAAATGTCTTCCTCCTCCCACTCGGCAACTCCAGTACAATTTTTCTGCAGAATCTTCTCATTTCTTGCTGGCAAGGTTCTATGGACTCTTCAAGTCTGAGTTCAAAATGTCTCCCTTTCACACGCTCCCTTTTCCGCTTTGTTTGGATCTTCTTTATAGTTTTCACTGTACTTGCTGAACTTTTTTTAGACCATTGATTCCTAAAGAGGGTTGAGCATGTCTGCTGTCGCCATCTCCGGGGGCTAGCTAGCACAATGCCGGCATCTAGCGAACACTTAATGTGGGTTGCATGAATGTTTCTCAAGTATTCTTAGCCACTGGACTGATTTCATTTTATAAATCTTATTTTCCTATTTTTGCAAGTTTTAATCATTTCTGTATGCCAGTTTAGCATCCTTCTTTTAATATCGTTTAAGTAGTTCTAATAACCTTGTTTGGGGACATAATTACTGCGTCAAATACAACATTATGGCTTAGGTTAGAGCTTTTCTAATTACAAGGAACAGAGAATTAGTCAAGCTAACTCAAGGGATGGGGGAGGGAGTTGTTTTTAAGACACTGAAGTGATATTTAGGGGCTCGAAGCCCTTGTGGGATATGAGTACACATGGGGTACAGAACACCTTCTTGGTCTCTCGTCACATCTTTGCATCCTTCTATTCCTTCTCTCCCAGCTCCATTTGTGTTTCAATCTCCTGATAACTTGTGCATGAATTTTGGCTACAATTCAAGTTTCCAACATCCTTTTACCTTGAGCTTCAATACTTCCTCTTTTTTCTCAAATTTCAGATCCACGAGAGAGGACTCTGACGCAGCTCCTCAAGCCACATTCATTCATCAGATATTTAAGGAACACATAATATATGCCAGACATTCTTCTAGAATCTGGAGTCAAAGCAGTGGAAGAAACAAAGATGTCTGCTGTTACAGAGCTTCTATTTTATTAGCCACAGACAAGTCACTGAAATGGCACTCTCTAGACCAGATGCCACCTTTTGGCACCATCACCTGTAGTTGGGAAGGGGAGGTAGGGTCCTACGGAACATGGCTCACTGGCCAGCAGAAGTGAGCAGGGCAGATTCCCCAGGAGGAGGTGTGGGTAGGCACAGAGGGACATCAGGGCAATTTTAGTTTGAGTCCTCTCTTTATTACTCATATTCCCTTACTTTATTCTCTTTCACTTCCTATGTATCTCACCTAGGGTTTAAAAAAACATTCTTTTAATCTTTTCTTCTTTGGTCCATTCAAGGCCACTATGATATTTGAACTATATCTTCTAAGTCATGTGTAATCTTGAAAGTAATTTTGAAAAATTTTACCTTAAAGAAAGTCTAGGGTTTGTAATGTTTTTTAATGCCTAAAGAGTGTATCCCAAGACAGCAAAGATAAATCTTTACTCTTGATTTATGTGTATCAGCTCACTTTGCAAGTACTAGATGTTATTCCCGTATATATCCATAGTTGGAGGAAAATACTTTAGAAGGCTTTAGTAATAAGCCCTAAACTCCATTAAAGCCTGTCTTTCAGCGTGATTCTCCTTGTCTTTCTGGGATCTCTGTGTGCACATGCATAGGCATGCATGTTTGTGCACAAGAGTCTACATGGCATGTTGTTCTTGTTGTCCCTTGATAGCTCCTTCTCGATTTCTTTGCTGTTAATCTTTCTCCCTTTCCTGCCTCTCCATCTTGTTCTCCTTCCTCTTCTCATAGCCACTGAGTCTGTTTGTCTCCCTTAACTAACTAGGATATAGAACTGAAGTCAATGTTTGTTTTGTTTTGTTTCAAGGTTTTATTTTTAAGTAATCTCTACACCCAACGTGAGGCTCGAACTTACAACGCCGAGATCAAGAGTCCCGTGCTCTACTAACTGAGCCTACCGGGCACCCCCCGAAGTCATTTTATTACCAGCACCACTACTTCCTTGGGTTGAGATTGGAGATGAGTACCCCAGGACCAGATTACCATTTGGCAGCAGGCCTAAAATTAAGTTAGCTGTCAAGAGTCGAGAAGTCATGACTCAGCCATGGGCCCGGATTGGAGGGCTTCTCACAGGAGTGAGTAACCATCACTCAGTGACACCTTTTCACGGAAAACCTAGTTACTGAAATGTATAATGCATTATGCAAAATGCGTAATGACGATGGATGCGTTTTTTTGTTTTGGGTTTTTTTTGACATTTTTTTATTTTATTATGTTATATTAATCACCATACATCACATCATTAGTTTTTGATGTAGTGTTCCATGATTCATTGTTTGCATATAACACCCAGTGCTCCATGCAGAACGTGCCCTCCTTAATACCCATCACCAGGCTAACCCATCCCCCCCACCCCCCTCCCCTCTAGAACCCTCAGTTTGTTTCTCAGAGTCCATAGTCTCTCATGGTTCATCTCCCCTGATGGATGCGTTTTTATCAGAAAGTGATCGCAATGGGGACACCTGGATGGTTCAGTCGGTTAAGCATCAGACTCTTGGTTTTGGCTCAGGTCATTACCTCAAGGTCATGAGATTAAGCCCTGTGTCCAGCTCTTCAGTGAACTCTGCAATGGGCGATTCTCTCTCTCCCTCTCCCTCTGCCCCTGCCCCCACTCACTCACTCTTTCTCTCACTCTCAACTAAATAAGTAAATAAAATCTTAAAAAAACAAAAAAAAAAGGAAGTGATGACAATGTATAACAATGCAAGAAAATCTAATATCCTTCTACAATCAAGAACCTTGCCCATTAGCCTTTGTTATAACTATAGTTAAGTACTCTACTCAATAATCCTCTGATTAAACTAACTCAAGTTTACTTTGGCCCATGCAGATTAAATTTGCCGTAAATCTTCTTATAATCACAAATCCGCAGGCATGCCTTTGATCCAAGACCAAGGGCCTTCAGTGCAACTTTTTTTTTTTAAGATTTTATTTATTTATTTGAGAGAGAGAGAGAACAAGCAAGGGGAATGGCAGAGGGAGAGGGGGAAGCAGGCTCCCGTCCAGCTGAGCAGAAAGAACTCTATCCCCTGGGATCATGACATGAGCCGAAGGCAGACACTTAATGGACTCAGCCACCCAGGCGCCCTGAGACCAACTTTTCATAAGGAAATTCTTATATGCAGTTTCTACTCTGCTTCTCTATAACTGCTTACAACCTAGAGAAAGAAAGTAGCTACTTTAAGTCTCTGTTTCAGACCTCACCTTTTTGGCCTCATAACAAAAGAGAGAAAAATAAAGTGTTTCTTTTTCTTTTTTTTTTTTTTTAAGATTTTATTTATTTGACAGAGAGAGAGAGATAGCGAGAGCAGGAACACAAGCAGGGGGAGTGGGAGAGGGGGAAGCGGGCTTCCCGCTGAGCAGGGAGCCCGATGTGGGGCTCGATCCCAGGACCCTGGGATCATGACCTGAGCCAAAGGCAGACGCGAAACGGCTGAGCCACCCAGGCGCCCCAAGAAAAATAAAGTGTTTCAGCATGACTTAGACCTGAATGAAACCCTAAAATGATCCTCTTTCAGTCATCAGGCAATTCTACAACCGCTGACTAACTCCATCCGATCTCTCCCAGTCTTTATACATACACTTGCTATCTACATATTATTGACTCATTTCCAACAGCTTTAGTAGCATTCCACTTTTTTAAAAACCTGCTTCTTAAAGAAACCTACTCTTAAAGTGTATCAGACATCCCCTCACTTGTTCTCAAACATCTTTGCAACATGTTAAAATAACAAGTGTTTTTAAGCAATTCATTCAACTTTTCAACAAACATTTATTGAGCCCCTACTAGGACCAGATACTGGGAAGACAGCTGAACAAAGCAGACAACAGTCCTTGCCGTCATGTAGTTTACATTCTAGTGGAAATAGTTATGCAGTATGGAAAAAGGTGAAAAGCTGTGCGGAAAAATTAAGGCAGGCAGATAAGGAGCAGGGATAGCAATATTAAATAAGGCAGTCAGTCAAGCTGGCTGAGTCTCTTGGGGAATCATTTCCTGTTTCCTATTCTTGACTTAAAAAGCAGAAAGATGTCTATTGATAATCCTCCCACTGCAAAAAACTGCAATACTATTTTTAATTGCTTAAACCTGTATACCCTTGATTAAATATTTTTGTGTGGCTCTATCTTCTGCCAGAGGAAAAAAAATTCCTAAACCAGAGCTTAGGGTTTGCTCGTTGTCTGTAGCTGTTTTAATTGATCACTTTACAGCAATATTCCAGTTTCTGAAGTGAATGGCGATTTGGGGCATCAGGAGACATGCTCCGAAGAGTTGATGACCCCACCGAAAACAGAATACCCTAGAAAATCTGGGACCAAACACCTCTGGTGAAGCCATCTGATTTTAGTTATCTCCGACAAATGCAGGATTTCCTACAAGCTGCTACATTTCATATATAGCAAATAACAGTACTAACCAACTATAAATAATTGTGGATTAGTAGAGCAGGTAGTTGCCATTGTTTTCCCACATACAAGAACGGGTTTAGATTCTCTGTCTTGCTCAGCCCGGCTTCTCTTGAACATCTTCTTACCAGCCAAATAGTCACAGGGCATCACATCAGCTTCCGGTCAGCCAAACCAGCAGTTCTCAACCCTGGCTATGCACCGGAATCAGCTTTTTAAGTTGCTAATGCAGAGGTCCCTGATTCCAATTAAATCAGAATCTCTGGAGGGGTGGGGCCAGGGCATCAGTAATTCCAAAAAAAAAAAATATTCCAATTGCACAAAAGATTCTAGTGCATAGCCCAGGTCAAGAACCTTTGGACTGAGGCGCCTGGGTGGCTCAGTCGGTTAGGCATCTGCCTTCGGCTCTGATCATGATCCTGGGGTCCTGGGATCAAGTCCCGCATCGGGCTCCCTGCTCAACAGGGAGCCTGCTTCTCCCTCTCCCTCTGCTGTTCCCCCTGTGTGTGCTCTCTCTCTCTCTCTCTCTCCCTGTCAGGTAAATAAATAAAATCTTAAAAAAAAAAAAAAAAGAACCTTTGGACTTAGCCTTTCAGCCCCAACTCAGCCTCTCTGAGGGTCTTCTTTTTTTTTTTTGAGAGAGAGAGAAAGAAAGCATGTGAGTGGGCAGGGGGTGGGAAGGGAAAACAGAGGGTGAAGGAGACTCCACACTCAGAGCGGAGCCCACCATGGGCCTGGATCTCATAACCCTGAGATCATGACCTGAGCTGAAACCAAGAGTCCAATGCTTAACCCACTGAGCCACCCAGGTGCCCCTCTCTGAGGGGCTCCTAAGGCAATTAGCAATGTGTTACCTCTATAGAAACCTCAGCTCTCACCTCACTCCCCTTTTCTTTCGGCTACTTTCCCCCCTTTCCTTTACTTCCTGTCTTCTTCTGTGGGCGTCTGCCTGAGGCCTGTCAACAGTACCTGCTAAGGTTGTTTGACCCTACTGGTGGTACGTCGGGCTAGGTTTTCCACCCTCTAATGCAGAACACACTGATGTAGTTACCTGGAGGTTACCCACTCTTCACTTCTGCAGCTGCTTCTGTCCTTCTCTGGGGCTTCTCCACAGCACAGAAAGCATCCCATTATCTGGCCCCTTTCCTCCTTCGGCCTCCCTTCCCACTCTCACTTCCACAGTTCTCCCCCATCCCCATACACACACATCCCCTTACGTGTCCTACCATATTTCTACAGATAAATGTGCATGGTTTAAGTTTGGAAACTTCCTGACTCATTCTTCAGGCCTCTAACTCAATGGCTGCCCCCCTACAAAGCCTTCTCTCTCCCGCCTTGATTATGGTGTTATTCACACACTGTATCATGATGGCTTATGTGTTCATGCTCCTGGCTCCCCCTCTAGACTGAAGGCAGAGGATGAGTCCTTATACGACATAGTTTAAAATAATAATCGCCTCCCAGTAAATGTTGAGTGGAAGAATGAAGAGACTCAGAGAATGTAGGCGGCAAACTCCAGCTAGCTTATAGTCCACATCTGGCCCACTGCCTGTTTTGTAACTACACTGTTATTAAAACACAGCCACATTCGTCTAAATGTATTATATAAATACACCCATTTGTATGTATGTATAAAGTTTTATTGAAACACAGCCATACTCACATGTATTGCCTGTGGTTGCCTTAGTGTGCGCGGGCAGAATTAAGCAGTTGCAAGAGACCATATGGTCTCCAAGGCCTAAACCAGTTATGATCTGGCCATTTTCAGAAAAAATTTGTGGATCCTTGCCCTAAAAGGAACCTGAGGGATCTTCTATTGTAGTGTGTCCAGTAGAAAGATAATGCAAACCATATATGTAATGTTAAACTTGCTGTAGCCACATTAAAGAACAAGGAAAAGAGGGACGCCTGGGTGGCTCAGTGGGTTAAAGCGTCTGCCGTCGACTTGGGTCATGATCCCATCGAGTCTCACATCGGGAGTCTGCTTTTCCCTCTGCCTGCCACTCCCCCACTTGTGCACATTCTTTCTTGCTCTCCATCTCTCTCTGGCAAATAAATAAATAAAATCTTAAAAAAAAAAAAAAAGAACAAGGAAAAGAAACAGATAAAAATTTTAGTAATGTGTTTTATTTAATTCAATATATTCAAAATGTTATCATTCCAATAGGTAATTAATATTAAAATTACAATGTCATGAGATATTTTACATTCTCTTTATAGTACTGAGTCTTTGAAACCATGTAGGTATTTTATACTTACAGAACATCTTAATTTAGACTAGCCCCATCTCAGGGGCTCACGAGCCACATGTGCAGCTAGCAGTTATATTATTGGATGAGTCTAAGTCAAATCCATCAGTTTATGGTTGAAGGAATTGGTCCAAAGAGGGTAAGAGTTTAATGTCAGGTAGTTAGTGGAAGAGCCAGGCACTAAGCTTAGCTCTCTTTATCCCTAACCAAGTGTTTCTTCCATCGCATCATACTGTGCTGGGCCTTGTCTGTTCACCAGAAGAGATATGATAAGAAGACCTGGCTTCTAATTTTGTACACGCATTAATAAATTGTGTAACTTTAGGGTATTTCTTAGCTTCCTGGGATTTCCATTTCCTCATCTCTAGAGTAAAAGCATTGGATCAGGGGCACCTGGCTGGCTCAGATGGTTATGCGTCTGCCTTCAGCTCATGATCCTGGGGTCCTGGGATCGAGCCCCGAGTCCGGCTCCCTGTTCAGCAGGGAGTCTGCTTCTCCCTCTCCCTCTGCCCCTCCCCCTGCTCGTACTCTCACTCTCTCAAATAAATAAAGGAAATCTTTAAAAATACATATAAAAAAATAATAAAAATTCTAAGGCCTTGGCACAGTTTGTGCTCTAGTTTCCTCCTCTGTAAAATGTGCATAATAATAGTACTTACTTCCTGGGATTGAAGATGAAATGAGGCAACATATGAAAAGTTTTTAGCACACTATCCCATGTTAAATTCTAAATTAATCTTAACTATTATTCTTATTTTGAAATGAGTAATCCTATTCTGAATATAAGAATCAAGAAGCAGGAGAGGAACTACCAGGATGCTGAACCCACAACTGGCTGTAGGTAACTCACAACTGGTCCAACAAGTTTTTGGAAATATTGGTGGCGTGCATTATATCGTGCGCATGTAAATCAGTGCAACCCTAAAGCATTTCACGGCAAATCCGAGTCTGCCACACAGTCCTCCATTGTTCATGCCTCAAGATGACAGGGCAGCTAGACATGACGGTAAGGAGTCCTCCAGGGAATCCTGCCAGGCATTTTGGTTTTGTTGCTTAATAGGTAGGTTCTTCAGAAAACTGAGTTTCGTTTCCTTACAGCTTTTGCTTCTATATTTCGTTTTGATAAGCGTGGGCACTGCTAAGTGACTTTAGAATGGTTTTGTTCATCTTCCATCTTTCTGGAAAAAAGTGACATGAGAGTTTAAGTGGCTTCAAGTTTACAGCCTGTGTTGGAAAACTTGCCCTCCAGTACCAAGTGACTTTATGAAACAATCCTTCAGCATTTGTTCAGCCAGCAGTGAGGAGGTGGGTTCCCTCCCAGCTGACTCACTCACCACATTTCCTGCAGAATGGATTCAACTCAGCATATTTGGAATCATTGGCCAAAGACCAATATGACAGCTCTGGGATTTCCTTGCTGGGACATTTCTCAACGAAAACTCAGATCCTTAAGACAGAACAAGAGGTTCGTTTTGAACTGACCATCAACTACAATTGAACTGTGAAACTACCAGTTACATTTTAATTTAGGGTATTTAAAAGAATATCCTATAATAAAAACTTCTAACATTTACTGGCACTTATTAGGTGCAATAGTTCTGAATGTTTTACTTTTATTAACTCCTTTAAATTTAACAGCAACCTTATGAAGGAAGTACTGCTATCATATCATCCCATTTTACAGATAAGGAAACTGAAGGGCAGTGAGGTTGAGTAACTTGCCCACGATCACACAGCAAGTAAGAAGCAGAGCCTGAGATCAAACTTAGCACCGGATTCTGTGCCTTTATTTCCCGGTTCCACCAGTCTACAAATTAAGTGGTGTCTTTTCATTTTTGACCAATTTTTTCAATGGAATTCCAAATATGTAGATTTAAAAGTCAATTTTGTTTAATCAAAGTTATTTACAATAATTTATTTTGATACTAAGGCAATTGGCACTCTTCAGAACTTTTAAGTTATTAGTTTCTCATAAAAATAATTATAGAATTATAAGACATTTATTTCATGGATAAAGAATGAAAAAGATGATGGAAGTTAATCTTTTTGGGTTTTTAAGAGTTAATAAGAAATCATTGTGATGTGATTTTTTCTTACTACATTACTATTGTTTCTTAAGTATTATTATTAGAAAATATATCCTTTTTTATTTTGTTTTCTACATGCTATTAATTCTCACTACAATTCTATGAAGAGAATGTCATTTTACATAGTACAAAATGTTAGCAAATGTGTAAACACCAGATTTTTAGGTGAAGAAATAAAAAGCCCAGTGCTGCAGTTCAATTATACATTTAGAAGCAAATACATTTATGTGACAGCTTACATTTGAACCCTGTTTTTTACAAGAATAAAAGCAAAGTAATTATGTTGCGTAATCTTTGATTAAAATTAGTTAAAAACCAAAATAGCTCTAACGTGTTATGCTGTAACTCACCTAGCAGTCAATATTATCAATATTTTAAATTCCCGGGATACCTGGGTGGCTCAGTTGGTTAAATGTCTGCCTTTGGCTCTGGTCATGATCCCAGGGTCCTCGGATCGAGCCCCGCATCGGACTCCTTGCTCAGTGAGGAGCCTGCTTTTCCCTCTGCCTGCCACCACCACCAACCCCCCCCACTTGTTCTCTCTTTCTCTGACAAATAAATAAATAAAATCTTTAAAAAAAAGAAAAAAATATTTTAAATCTCCAAATTCATTAATTTCTGCTATCAAACATTATTTGTTTAGCTTGAATTAAGCTTATTCTACCTTCTGACTAGTTTCTTAAGTTTATTATAAGAGCTTGTTTCACTTAAAATATTTTAGAATCAAGGTTTGGAGTTTATTTATGCTATTCTAAAATTATTAAATATGGCTTCATGTGTTTATGTTATAAATATATCAGTGTTTGCAATATTTTATTATAAGCATTATGGATCCAGGACCTCAGACTCCCTAAGGAGCTTTTAGGAATTTGTGGTAAATATTTAATAGCATATATGAGCTTTCTTTTTTTTTATTTTAATCTTTATTTTTCGAGAAGGGGATATTATTTAATACACCCGTATTTACTCTATATTCTCATAAGACAATGCCACAAGGGACAGAATGAATTTATGGAAGCTAACTTGCAAGTTCAAAAAGGCTTTTTATACTCTGAATGTCTGCCTATAATGAGAGTCTGTTGAACAAGCTGAAACAGTCACAGGATACCTAAAAAACAATTTTATTTCTTGTGCTACATTTACAACTAGCTTTGAAGAGTCAATCTGGAATCAAACTATTCTCATGAATATTAGTATTGAATGATTTTTTTTCTTCATATGCATCCTTTGAGAAATAGGAAGCCATAATTTTTTTAAAAAGATTTTTAAAAATTTATTTATTTGAGAGAGAGAAAGCACTGAGCTGGAGGAAAGGGAGAAGCAGGCTCCCCGGGAGCAGGAAGCCCGATGTGGGGCTCCATCCCAGGATCCTGGGATTAGGACCTGAGCCAAAGGCAGATGTTTAACTGACTGAGCCACCCAGGCATCCCAGGAAGCCATAATTTTTGTGAAATCATCTTTCAAGAAAATATGTTTTGCTTTTAAATGTGTGGCTTGCTCAACTTTAAAACAGCTTCTTATTTAAGAAGAAGAAATTTTTTGAATCATCTACAACCTCACCATCCTCACAAATTGAGATTTTATTATTTTATGTGTCTGCATAAAATTTGTTTTGGGTACTGCTAAAGAGCCTGTAGCATTCTAATTTTAATGACATCCCAGTTTTCTCTCCATTCTGCCATCAGGTAGGTATTCTAACAGGCACAGGGATGGACAAAGGAAGAAAAATAAGAAAAAGTAATCATTCATCTCTGAAATGGCTGAATCTTCGAAATATCTCACTTCACCAGCAGTCCACACTCTTCACGCTTTGCTTCTGATGGCTAATAACAAAGCTAACTTTGGTCATTACCAGTACTTCCTGTTATGCAAGTCCAAGTTGACCTTGTTCAACTTATGTTCAAACCATTTTAGTTGATGTCCCTCTGGGGCTTAGAGTGCATTCAACAAACATGTAGACCTTTGATTTATTGGTCACAGACAAAAGCTAAAAATCTTACAGGAGGATAAAACTCATCTTTGTTTCAGCTTACGTTAGCAGGAAGAGTTGTTTTAGCTCTGTAGAGACTCTGAACTTTATTTTGAACTTATTGCCTGGTGCCTTAGAGCAATGGGATCAATATTTGGAGGCATTTTTTCAAGTCTCACAATTCCAAATGAGCCTCAGCAAGTTGAACTAAACTCTATTTGGCTTTAGCAATTCAAACCTTCAATATTTCTTTCAATATATGATTGAAAGTCAGTCCTATCCACTCATTAATGTATTTGGGTTTTGTTTGAAGCACAGATATTTTATCCATTTGTAAAAGCTTTGACTTTGACTTAATGAAATACCAAAAGTCTCATTATAAAGAATAAGAAATTATATAAAAAGCTTTTTGTATGATTATATAAAATTCTCTAATTTTATATGTAATTATATTAAAATTATATAAAAAGCTCATTATAAAAAATTCTAACATTAAAATATTATAGGTAGACTCTTGTGATATGGACAGCCATTTTATTTATTTATTTATTTTTAAAGATTTTATTTATTTATTTGAGACAGAGAGAGAGCACACGAGCACAAACTGGGGAGAGGGGCAAAAGGAGAGGGGAGGGACAAGCAGACTCCCCGCTGAGCAGGGAGCCTGATGCAGGGCTCCATCCCAGGACCCCAAGATCATGACCTGAGCCGAAGTCAAACGCTTACCAACTGAGCCAGCCAGGCGCCCCTGGACGGCCATTTTAATAGAAGAATCGCAAACATTCCTCAATAACGTTTTCCTGCTTACAAATACATATTACTATACAGAGAGACTTTTTTTCAATAATTCCATGATAATTACATAGCTCTTGGAAATGCACTAAATTATACAGTACATACTGTTTTGTAGATTGTACTTATCATTTAATATCTTTTTTTTTTAATTTTTTTTATTGTTATGTTAATCCCCATACATTACATCATTAGTTTTAGATATAGTGTTCCATGATTCATTGTTTGTGCATAACACCCAGTGCTCCATGCAGAACGTGCCCTCCTCAATACCCATCACCAGGCTAACCCATCCTCCCAACCCCCTCCCCTCTAGAACCCTCAGTTTGTTTTTCAGAGTCCATTGTCTCTCATGGTTCTTCTCCCCCTCCCATTTCCCCCCCTTCATTCTTCCCCTCCTGCTACATTCTTCTTCTTCTTTTTTTCTTTCTTAACATATATTGCATTATTTGTTTCAGAGGTACAGATCTGAGATTCAACAGTCTTGCACAATTCACAGCGCTTACCAGAACACATACCCTCCCCAGTGTCCATCACCCAGTCACCCCATCCCTCCCACCCCACCCCCCACTCCAGCAACCCTCAGTTTGTTTCCTGAGATTAAGAATTCCTCATATCAGTGAGGTCATATGATACATGTCTTTCTCTGTTTGACTTATTTCGCTCAGCATAATACCCTCCAGTTCCATCCACGTCGTTGCAAATGGCAAGATCTTATTCCTTTTGATGGCTGCATAATATTCCATTGTATATATATACCACATCTTCTTTATCCATTCATCTGTTGATGGACATCTTGGCTCTTTCCACAGTTTGGCTATTGTGGACATTGCTGCTATAAACATCGGGGTGCACGTAGCCTTTCGGGTCCCTACTTTTGTATCTTTGGGGTAAATACCCAGTAGTGCAATTGCTGGATCGTATGGTAGCTCTATTTTCAACTTTTTGAGGAACCTCCATACTGTTTTCCAGAGTGGCTGCACCAGCTTGCATTCCCACCAACAGTGTAGGAGGGTTCCCCTTTCTCCACATCCTCGCCAACATCTGTCATTTCCTGACTTGTTAATTTTAGCCATTCTGACTGGTGTGAGGTGGTATCTCATTTCATTTAATATCTTTTGGACATCTTTCCATGTTAGTACTTAAAAAGTCTAGTTCATTCTTTCCTTTTTTTTTAGATGACTAAACAGAACTTTATTAGCACTCATAATTCTTTTATACTTATTAAATGAGCTCTTTTAGACATACAGTTGACGCTTGAACAATATGGGGATTAAGGATACCAACACCCCTCCCCCCATGCAGGTGAAAATCCCATATCATTTTTGACTCCCCGAAAACTTAATAGTCTACTCTTGACCAGAAGCTTTACTGATAATATAAACAGCAGATTAACACGTATTTTTATGTTGTGTGCATTATATAATGTATTCTTACAATAAAGTAAGCTAGAGAAAAGAAAATGTTATTAAGAAAATCATATGAAAGAGAAACTACATTTACCAAACTGGACTGTATTTATTGGAAAAAATCCACATAGAAGAGTACCTGCTCAGTTCAAACCCATATTGTCAAATATATAGCATTCCATAATATAAATGTACCATAATTTGTTCAAATAGATCCGTAATGATGGACACATGAGTTGTTTCCAGGTTGGTTTTTTTTTGTTTTGTTTTGTTTTGCCATACCAATGTTGCAGTGAATATCCCTTTAAACATAGCTGTATATACTTGGAACACAGTATTATACAGAACCTTAAAAAGAAGCAATGGAATAATACTATTTTAATGTATTCATTCTTGTTAGCACTTCAGGTTATTGTAATCAGCATGCCAAACTCTTAATAGATATTTCAAAAATTAAAAAATATATTTCAAAAAATTTAATTTGATGCCTTTAGTCCTTAAGAATAGTGCATTTTTCTAGAATTTGAAAATACTGACCTACAAGTGACCTTCCAGTACGTTCTTTCATGATGCATTGAATGAAAGTAATAATGATTCCTTGACCATTATATAGCTGCTCTTCAGGTTACCACGTAATTATCTCGTCTGACTTCACATCAATGTGATGTATGCAGGACAGGTTTATGGAGAAAAATGGTGCTGACTTGGAAATTTTTATTGTCTGAAATAGTTATATAGAGTGTAAATTCTTTGTTCTGCTAACTCAAGGAGTCAAGGTGCTGTCATGATTGGAGTGTAATATCATACTGGTCCTTAATGTGAAACACACACACACACACACACACACATATCACTTCAATAATTGGTGTTGCTAATTTACTATCCAGTTTTCAGTCATTTTTATTTAATTCTCTGATATCCAGAGATTAAACTCCCCAGGCATTTATTAGCTAAGTGCTCCAATAATTGCCACTCCACAACCCAGTGTTAAAACGCATTTATGCAGCCGTGGTTACTGGTGGGTGAGTTACAGTGCCACTTTGTTCATTTGGAATGGGGAGGACAGAGGGGGATGATGGAAAGGAAAAGTCCATAGAAGGTAGCACCAACAAGACAGTGCTTGGGAAGACCTTAGAAACTCCCACCCCCACCCATTACAATTGCTATTGCTCTGACCCTTGCTTTACCCAGTGCCTATCACGGTACGGCTGGTGCTGCTTCTCTCATTTCCCACACTGCCCGTAGGAAGCAGGCTTCTGTGCAGGGAGAAGAAACCATTGTTAATGTTGCCTCCTGCTTTGGGTAAGGAAGCGATCTTGAATGATACTGTTGTTGCCATGGCTGCAAACTTATGTTGCCTCTTTAGTAGATCTAGTCCCACCCTAGCTTTAGCTGACAATGCACTTCTGGACTTCCTCTCTTCCTTCATCTACTATAATATGCACAGGACCTCAGAATCAGTTTCCAGATCAGAAATTTTATGAGCCCCTGTCCAATTCAAGCCCTGCTTATCGAATGTGATAGCAACTTTTAGCCAACCATGATTCTACAGAGTGGCTACATCAATACTTAAAAGCAAGTTACATTATTTAAAGAGAAATCACATTGCTGATAAAACTGAAATTTTCACGCTCTGTTCTCTTTCTCTCTCTCTCTTTTTTAAGATTTTATTTATTTATTTGAGAGAGAGAAAGAGAACACACAAGCAGGGGGGAGGGGCTGAAGGAGAGGGAGAAGCAAACTCCCTCTGAGCAGGGAGCCCGACGGGGCTCGATCCCATGACCCTAAGTTCATAACCTGAGCCCAAGGCAGACGCTTAACCAACTGAGCCACCCAGGCGCCCCGCTCTGTTCTCTTTCATCAGCACAATTTCAGGAAGTTGATCTGCCCCATCTCATCTGTCCAATATTACTTTGTACTGCTCAAAGTGTACTTGGTCGTCACATCAAGCAGGTTTCTTCACTGTCCTGTGTGTAATACCTAGCTCATTTCCTCCCTTCTGCCTACTCTCATATTGTTTCTCTCTCAGTCCGTCTACTCTCTTGCCTATCTGAATTCTAATCAAATTTGAAAACAAGCCCCCAAGATCTGCATAAAGCCTTGTCTGCCCTGACAGAGAACCCCACTGGTGTCTGTACACCAGCAGAGAAACTCAATGTTCTGTCTTTCCCCTTTCAACCTGTGGCTGAAATATCAAATGCGTACTCTTGACATCCAAGTTCATAAAACTGGAACCCATTTACTAAATTGCAATAATCACATTAGGCACCAGAGTGTAGTGTGTGCCTTTCCCATTCTCCCATCCCCAGAGCCTTCTCTCTAAACCAAGTAGGGAAAAAGACTGATAAGCAAGGTTGGGTTTTAGTGCATGTCTCTGGGCCCATCAGAAGCTCCCATTGAAGTTAAGAGTCAGCAGCAGCTGATCAGCTACTTACTCACAAAGTATATAGGAATGATGGATAGTTCCAGGCTGATCAATGACTCCTGGCCCACCATTCTTCTTGTTTGGCTAACAAACTCTTCTTACACACACAAGAATGACCCCTTGGCTCTCATGATGTTTATATAATAGGTACCTTTGGACACATCTCTCCTAGGATATTTTAAAAATGAATATTCCAAAACTGGTTGTTAAAATTTCATGAATTCTTTCTAGTATAGAATAACATATTTTATAAGCCATGATGAATGAGTTTTTTTCCAATTCAGGAAGTAAAAAAATACAAGAAGTGTGGCATATCTAGAGGGTGAGCATTTCCTATGATAATTTTATCTGGTGTCACCTGAGTAGTCCTATGAACTACCTAATTTAAGATTTAAAGTCCTGTTACATATTAATTGTTTAATATATTGATCAGGAACTTTCTAACTAGATTATAAACTTGTTAAGGGCAAGAATTATGCCACAGGGGCACCTACGTGGCTCAGTTGGTAAAACATCTGCCTTCAGCTCAGGTCCTGATCCTGGGGTCCTGGGATCGAACCCCAAGTCGGGCTCCCTGCTCAGTGGGGAGTCTGCTTCTCTCTCTAGCAAATCAATAAAATCCTTAAAAAAAAAAAAAAAAGAATCATGCCACAAATAGTTCTTGTACCTCTCTTAGCACTCGGTATAATCCTAAGCTTCTCAAGATGCTCAATATACGTTCTTTGATTGAAATCAATGTCATCTTTAGAAAGAGGTGCTTAAATTCCAATTCAAAGTGTTTTAGGTAAGAGATGGTGTCCTCTGGAAGAAACAAAATTTACCCTAGATGGTTCAAATGAAGAGACTTTAATGAAAAGATCATTCAAAGATATATATAAGCCAGTTGAAGAAAAGGGGCAACATATGGTGAGGTACACAGCAACCAGCTACAGAAGGAGGGCCATTTTTTCCTCCGGGGCTGAAGAAACTACAAAAGGAAAAACAGCAGAATCCAGTGAGAGCTGGAGCTGGGGAAGAACACTGACCTGGCGGAAAATGCGTTGCGGGGGACGCAGCTACAGGGAGATGTGGGGTGGGAAAGCAGGGGGCCAAAGAAGAAACACCCACTTTCCACCCTCGGATTTCCCAGCTCATGGGGAGTCATGGAGATGCAGCCCCCAACTTCAGTCTTCTGACACAAGGAGCAGGGCAGAGCAGGGTGCAGAGAGATGGGGAAACAAAATGGAAACAAACAAAAAAGGGTGAAACGTTATGTTCAGAATAAGAAAAGCCAAGAAATGCAAAAACTACTTGGGAAAATAAATCTGACTTAGCCGAATTCAGGCCCTGACACCATTAATTTTCTTCACTAGATCACTCTGAATACAATCTGAATAAAAAGAATAAATATTATATTCAAACTTCCAATGATAGCATTTTCAAATCAAGAAATGAACATGTATATCCATCACTCATGGCAATGAATAAAAATTCACTTACAGACATAACTGCTGACACACCAAAAAATGGAGGCTCTCTTGCTTAATGAGCACCTGCATTTTATTTTTACTATAAAGTAAAACAACAGAACAAACATGTTCCTCCTCTGTATAGAAATTGTAATGAATAACATAAAACTGTTCTCTTTCAATTTATAAGAGAGGCATATTTGAACAATTTTTACTTTTATTTGGTGCCTGCTTGTGACCACATAGGCATTAGTGAATATTTATTTAAATAGAATCATAGACCTGAAAGACATTAAGGTCTGGTAATCTACCACTGAATCTAACAAATGAAGAAACAGACTCCCCCAAGTTAAATCACCTGCCCTCAAATAGTTGGTGGTGGCAGAACCAGCCAGAATGGAGATAGTCAACATCCTAATCTTGCCACCCCTAGTTCTAAAAATGCTTAATTCAACTCCAGTTAAATGGCAAAAGAGCATGGATCTTGAAGGGCAAATGTTTAGAATTAGGTAGAGCTAGGTTCCAATCTAGCCGGACCTTAGGCAAACAACAAATTCCTGCTGAGCTTCCATTTCCTCCTCTATGAGGTTGGAGTGAATATAGAATACCACCCCACTAGAGTTGTTATGGGTTGACTGAAAATATATATATAACAGGGCGCCTGGGTGGCTCAGTTGGTTAAGCGTCTGCCTTCAGCTCAGGTCATGATCCCGGGGTCCTGGGATCAAGCCCCGCATCAGGCTCTCTGCTCAGCAGGGAGCCTGCTTCTCCCTCTCCTTCTGCCTGCTGCTCTACCTACTTGGGATCCTTCTCTCTCTCTCTGTCAAATAAATAAATGAAATCCAATATATATATATATATATATAAATAACACATTTAGCGCTATGCTTGGCATGCAGTAGATAGCCAGTCAATAAAAGCTATTATACACAGTAGTATTTATAAACGTTTTCTAGCTTTCTTTGAAAATCAACTGATAATGTAGTCATAGATGATGGTCAATAAGAATTTGAGCAGCATTATTCAGGGGACTAAAGCAAGAAAAGACCACTGAAATAAGCCAGAGAGTTAAAGTGGACAATAAGGGAAACTAAATCGGGGTGGAAAGGAATGCAACAGTCCTAGTAGAGTAAATGAATTGTTTTGTTTTGTTTTCCTCCAAGGAAACATTACCAGGAGTCTCCCTTTTAAATTATGGTTTTTTTAATTAATAGATTTTTTTGAATAGAGTAGTTTTAAGCTTACAGAAAATATGAATTCTCTTTAGAGTCACAAAGGTCAGTGCTATTGGACCCGTGAAAACGTTGAAAATAGTTGAAAAGCATAAAGCACGATACAGATAGAAGGTGTTATGAATAAATAATGAGCAGTGCGCAAGATCTAGTTAACACACCACAAAGAGAAAAACCAACCGACTTGATCTATCTAGATTTTTAAAGAGCATCAGGGGTAAAATTTATGCAACCGCTGGCAAAGTTGTGTGCCCTGTTACGGCAAACTTTCCAGGGGACTGATGGATTGCCTATCTGAACTCTATCTAAAAGAAGAATTACAGGCATAGCTGTGGAAACTTACTGATAGGGAGTATCACACTATCCAGGACAAACTAGTTCAATTTGTAATTACAGGGTAAGACCATTGAAAAGTGTATAAACAAATCCTGCTGGGGAAAAGGCACCATAGCTTGTAAAGGAATTCATATAGGAATATCATGAGGTTTTTAGAGAAATAATGACGATTGTGCCAAAGGGAAAACTAGTGGATAAAATTTCTAAATATAAGACTTCCCCCAAATCATTATGTACAGAGCCATTTCCTACTAATTAGTAAGAAATTTTGATTGGACCGTCACTGGATTGGCACTACTTAAAAAATATATATATAGGATGGGGCGCCTGGGTGGCTCAGTCGTTAAGCGTCTGCCTTCGGCTCAGGTCATGGTCCCAGGGTCCTGGGATCGAGCCCCGCATCGGGCTCTCTGCTCAGCGGGAAGCCTGCTTCTCCCTCTCCCACTCCCCCTGCTTGTGTTCCCTCTCACTGTCTCTCTGTCAAATAAATAAATAAAATTAAATTAAAAATATATATATATATATATATATATAGGGAGCTGGCTTAAAATGAAGAAACAGGGTATAGGAATCAATAAGCATGTCTTAATTTGGAGAAGCATAAACAGCATTTCAGAGATCCTTCTGTGCTGGGACAATATATTTAAATTTTATGGAAGTAATCTGGAAGAGAGACTACCAGGTTCATAGGTGATACTGAGTTCTTCCAAGTAGAAAATACCAGCAATAACAATGGAGAGAATGGAAGGGAAAATCTGAAAGTTTGGGTAAGGAGGCAGAAAGGTAGCAGCTCTCATTCTTTTCTACTTAATGCCCAGGAGTACTGAACCCGCTTTTAAATGAGCAGGGTTACAGAGAGATGCTGTTAGTTAAGGAAGTGCCATTGACACGAGGAAGGCTCCTTGTAGCTGAAGTCTCACTGTTCACTCTAAAGTAGGTTCTAGGCGAAACATCGAGTTGGCCCACTTTCTCTCTCTGTCCAAACTGGGATGTTCTGTCATTCCAGAGAAGTATTCCTGTAGGAGCAGGAAGGGCAGAAGAACTGTGAAGAGAGGCTCTCCCCTGATGGGAAAATGTTTTGTGTTGGTTTAACTAAACATTGTAATTAGGTACCCTAATGTACTTGTAAGGGCTCAGTTAACTCAGAGGCAAGGTTTGAGGCCAACTATGAGTGAGATCTCCAAAGTCTTTTGAGGGGTGACATGAACATTTGTGCAAGGAAGGCATTCTTAAAAAGCCAGGAGTTTTCTCTAGCACCTGTGGGATAAATCCAGAGTCAACAATAATTTGCAGTCCAGTTCATGGATGGAAGACACTAAAATGCAGTACTTCAGAAAGATTCAGAGTTCACTGGGCATGAAGTAGAAAGGATTGTGTATTTGAATGCTACGGTCTCTGTTTTTGCTTCCCTTTTCTTTCTTTCTTTCTTTCTTTCTTTCTTTCTTTCTTTCTTTCTTTCTTTCTTTCTTTCTTTCTTTCTTTTTCTTTCTTTCTTTCTTTCTTTTCCTTCTTTCAGATTTTATTTATTTATTTTTTTGACAGAGAGAGCACAAGCAGAGGGAGAGGTAGAGGGAGAGGGAGACTCAGGCTCCCCACTGAACAGGGAGCCCAATGCGGGTCTCAATGCCAGGACCCTGGGATCATGACCTGAGCCGAAGGCAGACACTCAACTGACTGAGCCACCCAGGTGCCCCAGTTTGCTTCCCTTTTATATTTGATAAGATCAGAGGGTTGGTATGCCTCTGTGTAAAACTCTGCTTTAAAGGAGGATGCAGGGGGGCGCCTGGGTGGCTCAGTTGGTTAAGTGACCGCCTTCAGCTCAGGTCATGATCCCAGGGGTCTGGGATTGAGCCCCGCATCGGGCTCCCTGCTCAGCCGGAAGCCTGCTTCTTCCTCTCCCACTCCCCCTGCTTGTGTTCCCTCTCACGCTCTCTCTCTCTCTCCCCCTGTCAATTAAATAAATAAATAAAATCTTTTTAAAAAAATAAATAAATAAAGGAGGATGCAGGGGCGCCTGGGTGGCTCAGTCGTTAAGCATCTGCCTTCAGCTCAGGTCATGATCCCAGGGTCCTGGGACCGAGCCCCGCATCTGGCTCCCTGCTTGGTGGGAAGCCTGCTTCTCCCTCTCCCACTCCCCCTGCTTGTGTTCCTGCTCTCCCTATCTCTTTCTCTCTCTCTCTGTCAAATAAATAAATAAAATCTTTAAAAAAAATAAAGGAGGATGCATTTCGGAAACAACTTTGGAGTCAGTTTCTCTAATTCTTATATATTCTAATGTTTCTTTTCCATGTATATAGTTCCTTTTAAACAATTGATCATAAGAGGAGTAGGAAGAATGCAATTAATTTTCACATCAGTAAAAGAAACAAAAACTGACAGTTGCCTTTCATATATAAAGAGCACATTTACTAAGCATTTGTGATGTACCTGTATTTTATACTTCATTTAATTATTACAGCAAGCCCTTCAAGTACTATTACTATTCACCTTTTGGAGACTGGGAAACTGAGGCTCAGAGATATTAAATAATGTATCCAGTGCCACCTGGCCAGACCAAGAGAACTGAAAACCCAAGGTCTAACCCAAAGTCTAACTGTTCTCAATATCCCTAAATATATAAGAACTTACTGAGATCTTCAAAGCTCATGTTTGTACTTGATTGTAATTTATATTAACATAACAAAAGGAAGTTTCATGAAAATACTTTCTCACCTTTAACCTTTAATCATCTTTAATCTCTACGTTAAGAATCTTTCCATTTTATTCTACATGAAGCTTACCCTGTTAGTAGAACATCCACCATCATAGATTATAAAAACTATTTCAACAGGGACATATTGCTGAATGTCATGACTATTCATGTGCTGGTTCTAGTGCTTTCAAACAAATTTGTTTTGTGGTGCCCACTCTATTGCATTTTTGAGTAGGTTGTAAATCTTGTTAAAACCAATAAAAATATAATTTCAGAATGTTTCAAAAGCAATCTCTCATGTCCTTGGAGTCTCAAATGTTTTTCTGTTTCTACTTCCTTCTTATACAGTGCAAAAGAATTCTGATAAGAATAATTTTATCTTTAGATATAACATTTTTTCTAATTACAAAAAGTAAGACATGATGACTTGGAAGGATTGAGAATATGTATAAAGGTATAAAGAAAAAAAATCCAAAATTCCATTATACACAGATAAAAAACATGATGAACATTTTAATGTACTTCCCTTAAATAAATATGAGATCAAAATTTAACTGTGGCTTAATTTGGAGAGTGGTTGAAGAATTTCAAGTAATTTAAAATTATATATATATACATTTTAAGTATATATATATATTATGTGTGTAGATATTCATCTAAAATATTCACCGAAGTTTTCAAATACTTTTTCTAAAGTTATCCCATTTCTTTAAATGGTGACTATGAGACATTATGATTATAAGCAAAAATTTGGCCCACTTGTCTAGTTGAAAATTGAAAAAAATAAATTAATGTGATTTTTATATAGTAGAAAATTTGAATTTTTGCATGTTTCAATTTTATTTTTTTCTGTTTAGAAAGATGATATGTGGTCACTATAAACAAAGCGAAAAACACATGTAAGTAAAAAAATAGGTAACATTTGTTGGGCGCCTTCTATGTGCCGGGCATTGTTCTAAGGGTTTTATTTATATTAACTCATTTAATCCTTATAAGAACTCTATACAGTAGGGACTATCATTTATTATTTCCGTTTTACAAACGAGAAAACCCAGTCTTCAAGAGGCTAATCTGTGGGGCGCCTGGGTGGCTCAGTCGTTAAGTGTCTGCCTTCGGCTCAGGTCATGATCCCAGGGTCCTGGGATCGAGCCCCGCATCGGGCTCCCTGCTCAGCGGGAAGCCTGCTTCTCCCTCTCCCACTCCCCCGCTTGTGTTCCCTCTCTCGCTGTGTGTCTCTCTCTGTCAAATAAATAAATAAAATCTTTAAAAAAAAAAAAAGAGGCTAATTTGCTTGAAGTCTTGGTTTACCTGGAAAACTGTTAAGCCAAACTAGCATGGTTTTTATTTATTCATTGAGTTGTTTGTTTTAATAGGAAAATAAAGATGAAGAATTAGGGCCTGCAATGAAATTGTATCTTCATTTCAGAAAAGAAAAGATAGCTCAACATGATGTTTTTTTAGATAAACAAAGGTGAAAGTAGGGGTGTGAATGTGGATGTAGGAGGATCTGGACCTGGCTGAGACTTTGAAGGACAGGTTAATGGATCACTGTCAAGGACACATAGTTACTAAATGACAGAGGTGAGATCCAAACCCAGGCAGGATGTCCCCAGAGCTCAATTAACCACTCCCTAAATTGCCTCTATAAAGTATAATGAGGAAAGCCTTCAAGAAGAAAGCCAAAAGTCCTCTGATTCCATGAGTCAAGGACAACAACTGCCATCATTTTGTAAGTGTATTTCCAGACCCTTTTTGATGCAAAGCTTAACTGCAGTTGACCTAAGTTTTGGCAGCATGTCCTGTGATCCTCTTGGAACATGAGCCCATGTGAAGCTTGTGAGAAACTTCCTCAAGGCCATTTCTCATTGGTCTCCATATCTTTCCAGGAGAGTACATGAGACTGTTTCTCATCATCTCCTAGGTTCTAAGAAGGTATGAGGTTTTCTGCCTTCTCCTCTGCGATGCAATTATGATGCTAACTACCTGGAGTTAGGTCAAATTTCACAGCAAGCACAGCCCCAACCCTCCTCCCCCACCCACACACACACATGCAAGGCTACCCTCATTTTGGACACCAGCTGATAGCTCCCAGACCTTCGCCCCAACTTCTGACCAACTAGCCACAAGTTCAGGAGTTCCCACTATCCCCTCAAATTTGATAATTCGCTAGAACAACACAAGAGGACTCAGGAAAGCACTACACTTATGATTGTAGTTTTATTATAAAGCATACAAAGCAGGACCAGCCATCTGAAGAGACCCACGGGGCAAGTTCTAGAAGGGTCCTAAATATGGAACTTTCAGGTCCTCAGGATGTATAACCGCCCCTCACATCAATGTATAATTACCAACCAGGGAAGCTCACCTGAGCTTCTGTGTTCAGAGTTTTTATTGAGGTTTCTTTAAGTAGGCATGATTGACTGAATCATCAGCCAAATGATTGAACTTAGTCCCTAGTCCCTTTCTCCTTCCTAGAGGTTTGGCTGATATCACCTAGCTCAAAGCCCCAACTCTCTAATCACATGGTTGGTCTTTCCGGCTGGCCAGCCCCCAGCCTGAGTTTCCTAAATAGCATAAACTTAGGTCTGATCCAAGGTGCCCACCATGCATAACAAAGACGTTCTTATCTCTTAGGAGATTTCAAGGATTTAGAGGTTAACTCCCAGATGCCATCAGTCACATTCTTTACTATACCACATCCCCACCCCCTTAGCATACAACTGCAAGGCTGCAGCGTAGAGTCAGCTCATCAGCAACAGGGTACTCCATCTCTCCTGTTGCTTTGTCATCTAGCCCCTTTTGTTTCTGTGCTATTCTGTGGGAAAAGGGACATGGGGAGCTGGCCCCTTTGCTGTTCTTGCTTTTGTTATCTTTTTTTATTTTTTTTTTAAAGAAAAGACCTAGACCAGAAGATTATTAGCCAACCTACATAAGAAGGGATATGGTTTTTTTTTAAGATTTTATTATTTATTTATTTGAGAGAGAGAGAAAGAGAGCACGCGCACAAGCAGGGGGAGTGGCAGGCAGAGGGAGAAGCAGACTCCCTGCTGAGCAAGGAGCCCTACACAGGACTCGATCCCAGGGTCCTGGGATCATGACCTGAGCTGAAGACAGACAGTTAACGACTGAACCACCCAGGTGTCCCTCTTGCTTTTGTTATCTATGGAAGTAATAAGCTGTCTGAATTTTAAAAACCTTATGGGGTTTTTTGTTTTTTATTCATTTATTTATTTTGGTTTTATCTTGTTTTGTTTTTACCAGCCAAATCTGTTAGCCTGCTTGACCTGTCATGTACAGAAATAAGAAAATCTGCAAGAGGACAATTATGGGTGATTAAGGTGTTTAATTTGTTTTAGCCATTTTGATTTATAAGAACACTCAAATGGAGTTATTCAGTAGGCTAGATGAAGGAAAGAGGAGAAAGGCAACTGTGCAGTGGCAACGAATGACATCAGAGGAGAGGATGTGTTTTTTAAAGGAGACAGTGTAGAGAAGCTAATGGTGAAGGACTACTTTGATGTGAGCTCAGACTTGAGCAGTCATAAAATCTTTGAATAAAAAATGGCTTTGGGGGTGTTATATGCAACCTCTTACCTGATACAAGCATCTTTTCTATATCATCCCAACAAATGATCATACAGCTAGTGTCTGCTTCAAAATGCAGGGAGGAAGAGCTAGGCCAATGACTGGCAGGGCAACCAATTCTATTCATACAGATCTGAATGTTTTTGCATTCTTGAGCTTAAACCTGCCTTTTACTATTTTTACTGTCGATCCTTTACTACCTTACAGAGCACATATTCACATAGCTGATACCCGTTCTTTGTGATAGACATGCTATGAAGTCAGCCAGTGTGTCTCCCCTGGGTTTTGTCATCAGCAAATTAAACATCTACCTTCACCAACAACTCACATGGTCTTGTCTTGGTTCTCGCCATCTTGGTTATCTTGCTATCTCATCAGCATCTTTGTTAAAATAGAATAGCTGCATGCATTTGCATCAGTGGAGAGTACAATGGAATGACTATTTCCAATAAAATACCTTATTTTAATTTCTACTCTTTTTATAAATGTATTTTTAACCGTGAATAGTCTTCTTTATAAAAGGAGTTGAAGGAGATAGGAAAATGAAATGTATGTTAATGCCTTATTCTGTCCTCCTGCAGTGGAATTTTAAATGTATTTGTGTGTTTTAAACAGTATTTTTAAATAATTTGATTTGGTTTTGTATTATGAAAATAATATATGTATAAGGTAAAAAAAAACCATGCAAATAATACAAATGGTATAAGGGAATAAAAAAAAATCCCCCTCTCTGTCACATTTACAATCCCACTCCTTAAAGGTAACCACAATTTAATTTACTATATTCATCCAGAATTCTTTTTCTATATTAGGCATCTTTCCATATCAGCACTATGGATCTACCTCATTCTTTGTAATGACTGCCTGATACTTTATTATATGGTCATGCCAAATAATAAAATGGTCAGTTATTTACCAGTCCCCTATTGATGGACATAGAGATTCTTCCATCTTTTTTTTTTTTAATTTCATAGCAAAAAAAAACCTTTGCATGTCTTTGAGTATTTGAGAAAGCCTATCTGTAGGATAAATTCCTTATAGTAGAACTGCTGTGTCAAAATTTGTGTATGTCTTCAAGGGTACACCAATTTACATGCCTACTAAGAGTGTGTGGTAATGTTTGTTTTTCCATATGCCAAACTTTAAAATAAGTGCTAATCTAATAGCTGATAAATGAAATATGATTTGGGCTGGATGTTTTCTGTTTGCCCCATCAGATCCACCCTGCACCCTTCTTTCCGCCTGCTTTTTGCCTCAGGAGGACAATCCGTATGCACTGTATCGCTGGCTCCTGTGCCCTCTTCAAGCTTCCTGTATGTCAGGAATAGAACAGCGCCAGGAGGAGATGACGGGTCGGGTGGGGAGGAGAGTGAAGTTGAGGTATTTTATTTATTTATTTGGGCTCGCTTCTTGTGGAGTCTCTGTGGGCTGGCTGTGACCTTTAGGCAAAGGACATAGCTCCTCTCCCCTCGATCTTCTCTGCCTTCAGGTTCAAGCCATTGCCCCCTCCTCTTGTCCTTTCGAGCACAGAGGGGTAATCTGCCCTGTTAAGCCAGATATTGCCCTCTCTCTTATGGTTTTCCTATACCTTGCCTCACCTTTGTAAAGAGTAGTATCATATTCCTCAAAATACCTAATTTGAATGTTCTGTTTCCTGCCAGTTCTTGTTCCTGGGAGCTCAGCCTAGAGAGATTCCCCAGCCCCCCCCCAGTGATTCTGTGAGTTACATATAACCACTCCAGTAAATCTCTTTGTTCTGGTTAGAGCAGGTTCTGTGGTTCACTCCAGCTAACTGGTTAAGCACGCTGACTAATAATGTAATTTCTACCTAAAGGATAACTGAAAGTCCAGCAATTCATTTATTCAATAAATGTTTATTGAGTTCCTAGTATGTGCTAGACATTGTCTTGCTATTGTAGATGGAAAAGTAGACAAGATTACAGATACAGTTGCTCTTCATGGGTTTATAGTCTGTAAGAAAGTTAATAAATATGTAATATTATTTTAGACAGTGTTGAATATACTGTGAAGAAAATAAAGTAAATCAAGTGGAGGGTGAGCGGCTATGCATATTCTGATATTTTATAATGAGTGTTGAGGAGGTGCCTCTCAAGAGATGCAATTTGAGCTTAGAATTGAATGATGAGGAGGAGTGTGAAGATCTTGGGCATATGTGTTCCAGGTGGCAAAGGCTTTGCATTTGAAATGGTCTTGTCATATTTGAAGAGCAGCAGGAATACCAGAGTGACTTTAGGATGTGTGGCAAATACATGTGGTCTGCTTGCCCAATAGCCATTCCCTCTTCTTCCTTGTTGGGGGAGCTCTAATTTGGTTCAGACACAATATGCAACTCAAGGGATGAACCACCACTTGTTTAAGCGAATCATGAAAATCCTGTTCCAAACTGTCAGTGGTTGATTTAGACATAGACATATAACTCAGTTCTGGCCAACGAGACATGAGACGGAATTTTGGGGGGCTTCTTGAGAGTTTTTCTCCCTGGTAAGATACAGGCATAAAGGAGAAAATTCCTCAGTCTCTTTCTTCTCTTCTTGCTTTGAAAGGCTCTTTGTGAGAATGTGATACCTAGAAATGCAACAGTCTAACAACAATGAGACAACAAACCAGGTTTAAAAGACAACAGATTAAGATGGCAAAGCGAAAGGCTGGAAAGAGCCTGGATCCTAATGATACTTTGGATTTTCCAAACCAACTGTAGGACTACCTACCTTCAGACTTCTTAAGTAATTAAAACAATTTTATAGCTTAGGTCACCATTAGGTGGGGCTTTTGTTTCTTGCAGTTAATATACCAACTCATACACATTAGCAATGGAGGTATGGGGAGGTAAGGTAACCAAAGTAAGAAAGATGGGCAGAAGCCTGTCATGCAATGTCTCTTAGGTCAAGGCGTGGAGTTTGGATTTATTTGAAGGTTAAGACATTTTAGCAGATAACCAAGTCAATGCAGGCATATGATACAGATCTATCTATATTTATACCTATATTTGTATCTATATACTTATTATGTATAGATGAATATAATTTTTATTAAAATAATATGACTATAAATATATTTACCATTTCCTTTCTAATATTTAGAGAAATTACTATTTAGAGCCAGGTTAAAAGAAATGAAAGGTCTTACAAATAACTCATGACATCTTTGCTAAAAATCCCAAATGTTAAGAATCTGGGACGCCTGGGTGGCTCAGTCAGTTAAGCGTTTGCCTTCAGCTCAGGTCGTGATCCCAGGGTCCCAGGATCAAGTCCCATGTCAGGCTCCCTGCTCAGCGGGAGGTCTGCTTCTCCCTCTGCCTCTGCCTCCTGCTTGTGCTTGCACTCTTTCTCTCTCTCTCTCTCTCTCTCAAATAAATAAATTAAAAAGAAAATCTTAAAAAAAAAAGAATCTTTAATTATGTCTGACCTTATGCTTGGGAGAACCTTAGCACCGTTTCTAGGTATTGCTTCTGCCCTCTTTAGTCATGTCAGAGTCTTTACCAATTATGTTCTGCTTCAGAGACGTTTCCAATTGTCATCTGAAGCCCTTATCTCCCTTTGAAATAGCCCCCAATTTCTGCCTCAGCCTTGTCTATTTGTGAAGAAGGCAACTTCCTTTTATAAGCATGGCTAGCCTAAATACCTTGGGTGTTGTTTTTCTCCTAGCTAGCACCAGAAGAATCACAGAATAAGGTAGCTCATTTAAAACATTTTCCTCATGGTTGTCCTGTTCTCCCATTCAGGAAAAAGATTATTGGTTACCATGGCAACCAGCTTCCACAGCATTCCATTCTAAGCAACCACACAGGTATAGCAGTAGCTTTTACTCAACGTTCTTTACTGTCGCTCTCTGCAGATCTGCATATTTTTCCAGCCTGTTCTCTGTAACTGCTGTTTCCAACAATCAAGCTGAAGTTAAGCCAGGTAATTTTTTCAAAGGCACTGCATCCCTATCTATTCTAAATATTTAAAAAACTCACATATATGATTGTACAATGATTTTCTCACAGCACCAACCAAAAACTTTCTGGTATGTTCTTTAATAAGTCTGGGGTTATATTTGCATCTCTTTTATCATATTTTGAAAACAAATAATGAATTTACAGTAAAAATCAGAGCAAAAGATAATTTGATGAGATTATCTCCCATGTGTTCTATATCATATCTTTCCTGAGGATAATTCTCTGACCTCCTTCCCTCTACCACTCTCAAACCCTCTGATAAAATAGTGCGCAAACTCAGAAGAGTAAAAATTGTCCTCAATCCATCACTTTGGAGATGCCAAACACTTATACACTTACACCCCTGAGACCATTAACTACCCTGTTTTTGCTCAGAACATTATTAAAAATAATAAAATATGGTTTTAAACAGGCCAAACACATTTTACTGCCACCCAATATCTGTTTTATTGTGGAGGAGGTGGGATGACTTTGGAGACTCAACTGGATAAATTCTGTTTCCCTACAACTCTTCCATTCTTTTTGTTATTATTACTTCTAGTCTTTGCTGGTTATTTAGTTTCTTCATAACTACATGGCATAAACTAGGAATCTTGAGATTTCTTTGTATGCTGAGATATCGTTTAATCTATTATTTCTACCTATGATTTTATTTGAAGCAATAGTGGTATTTTGATAATTAAAAAGAGGCAACTTAAAAGGGAGTTGCTATTACCTAATGTTAAGCAATTAAAAATAAAATCTGGCTTTAACCCTCTTTCTTGAAAAGTCTTTCAATCTCCTCAATGTCTTTTCATTGAAAAAGACGTATCTCATGATCAATCTATGAACACCCCATTGAATATTGCCATCTCCTATTAAGGGCATGGAAGTAAACTCTGTAACTAAAACAGATGCCTTCGCCCACAGGTTCTAAAATCAGAGGGTATTCATAAACCTCTCCACAAATTTTCAGAGTGTAGTGGGAAACAGGAACTGTTAAAAATTTGAAACTCTACTAAAGTACTTTCTACCTCTTCCGGGAAGAGAAAATGTATTACTTTCTAGGAAGCTCACTACTTAAAAAAAACATACAATTGGGGTTGGAAATTCATGGTTAGCACTTGGGTTACATCACTGTTTTAGATGATATTTACTTTTAGATGGAAAGCCATAGAATGGTTCTCTGACTTTTCTCAAAACTGTGTTGGAATTGTTTCTAGAGAGCAGAAAAAGCACTTACTTTATAATTATTATTTTCTGAGCAGATAGTCCATGATACATAAAATGTTTTACTTCTTCCCTTGGGTACACAGACATATGTATTCCCTGATATACTAATCCCATGCCAGCTAGAAAGAAAAATTGACCAACTATTGGTAGACTTTTCTAGGTTGAGAGCAGAGGCCGACATTAAATCATCACAAAAACTTTGGGTAATTACATCATGATGCACAATTAGATTTACATAGAAAAAATGCTGCTCTCAATTTCAAGTCAACAAAAGAAGAGACCGTGTAGCTTTGAAAAGTAGAATCTCTAATGAAGGGTCAGCATTCTAAAAGCAGGGAGGCATCTGACATGCTGTTTTGACAGTTGGGTAAAAATGTGGGGGGGATAAGATTGTAAACCAGAGGAAGTCCTGTTAAAAGGACAGAATGAAGTGTTTGAAAATGGTAAAGTGAGAGCTTTAATCAACATGGACTAATGGCAAGAGCAGGAAAGAGAACAGTGATTTAGTTCAGATAGTAAATAGTTTGTGGAGAAATTTTATAGAGTAATAACTTAGTTTGTATTTTAATTTGCAAGAGCCAAGGGACGACATTATTTGAAGAATGACAGTTTTATTGTTTTAATATTTTATACATAAGAAGCTCCCATTTAGATAAATATAAGTTAGCACCAGTTTCTATTAATGTGATAATATATATTAGACAAATTGGCAAGCAGGGGTTTGCTTTATTAATCTTTGTTATATCTTAAAAAAAGATTTTCAATATTTTTTTTAAAGATTTTATTTATTTATTTCACAGAGAGAGACAGCGAGAGAGGGAACACAAGCAGGGGGAGTGGGAGAGGGAGAGGCAGGCTTCCAGCCCAGCAGGGAGCCTGATGTGGGGCTTGATCCCAGGACCCTGGGATCGTGACCTGAGCCGAAGGCAGACGCTTAACGACTGAGCCACCCAGGCGCCCCGATTTTCAATATTTCAAATTATAAACAAGATCATGATTTTATAATGTGAATATAAGCAGAAAGTCTGATTTAGTTGCAAACTGGTCCTAACTTTTTTGGCTGGTGTCCTTTAACATTGGGCAAAAGCCTGGAAAACCAATCTCTTTAATGAGGAATCTTGCGAGTAGTGTAACATTAAAAAAATTTTTTTTAAAATACATAATATAAATTCCGTACAGCTTTAGCTTCTTGGATTTAAAACAAATGCATTGATATCCATTTATAGCTCTCCTCTAACAATCACTTTAAAGGTTGGTAATCGTGTGTCCTGGATTTTCCAGGTCACTTCAGATTTCAAATATTTTTTCTGTTGTCAAATGATGTGTACGGATTTTAGTTCGGAAAATGTGGTCACTGAATTTATAGACCAACTCTGAAATAACAATGGCCTTTGGCATTATATAGTAATTCTATTTCTGGGTCATGATTATCAAATTAAACTAAAAGTTCATCATTTGAGACTACCCAATAATAAGCTATCAAAACAATAAGGACATTTAAAAACTTTGTAGTAATTGCAATTTGAAAAGCATTCATAATATGATTTATTAACACACATAACTAGTAAATCTATAAATGTCTACTCACCCTTGTCATATAGGAAATGAAAAACAAGCCATATTATAATTACATGCTGTAATTATATGTATTAATATATATATCACATGGCTAGAACTAAAGAATACAAAAATAATCTAAATGAACTTGTGTTAATAGTTAAAAAATTTTTGGTGGTCTTCTTTATTTTTAATTTCCATAGAATGGACCTCATATTCTTGATAAACTGGAACTGAGAGGGTATACTGGCATCTGCTAGAAATATGACAGTAATTATGAGTGAACTTTTAAAGTTAAGATTGTCTCACTATCGTATGCCAAAACGTTGCTTTTCTGCAAATGAAAATATTTAGATCATTTGATGGCCTTCCTTTCTCCAACCTCAATTACTATCTTTTATAACATTGTACCGCTTGTTCATAGTTCGCTCTTTATTCTTTCGTGACCTGGGTAACCACTAAGTGAAGAAAAAAAGTTTTAAAGTCTACTATGTCCAGAATGGCACTTAATAACTCTTTCAAAAATTAAGATGATTTTTCCCAAGTCTTGTTGGAAATATATCTATCACCAGTGATCAGGCTCTCCTCCTACATTTCCATGCTAGTTGAAACTTGAGAAGCCCGGGGACGCTGCTGCAAGAGAGGTGAGAGTGGGAGATAAGATATCACCCGCTTGACACTTCGGCACTATTGCTACGAATGATTCACTTTTGTTTGGCATATTTGTTGCAGGGAAATCTCCTCCCGCCGCTTCCTTCTCGGGAGCTCCTCTCGGGCTGTCTCCTGTGCTTTGGCCTTTAAGGAGAACCGAGAGCAGGTGGGCACAGAGGCGCTCACCGAGTCCTCCTCCCCCTGCTTCTTCCCTAATTTAGCAGTACTTCCGGCCGCGTGACATCATCCCCCGCATCCCGGTGACGAGAGCGGCGGGTGACGTGTGTGCGGAGAGGAGCGCGCTGACGTTGCTATTTAAAGGTCCTCCTGCGGGGAGGATGGAGACACAGCGCGAGCACCTGGTGTGGGGCGCGGAGGAGGCTGTGGCGGCCGGGAGCGGAGCCAGGAGACAGCGGAGGAGCAGAGCGCACGGTCCGCCCGCCGCCGGCCACTAGGGGAGGTGGGGGCGGGGGAAGGAAGGAAGGACGGACTGACGGACCTGCCGGCTGGACTAGCTCCCCACGAGGGCCGGCTCGGCCCCTGACCACCAGCCTTCCCGCCACCCTCGCAGCTGCTGCTTTCTTTCCCATCGCCCGCAGGGCCCCAGCGGGCCCTTGGGACGGGTCAGCGCCCCAGCCCCCGGCGCCTACTCGCGGCTCCGCGGCGGCGGCGGTGGCCGCCTCCTGCCCCCTCCCACGAGCGGGGGGGAGGGACCGCTCTCGCCCCCGGCTCTCCCCGCCTCCTCCCCCGCCCTCCGCAGCCCGCTTTGCCGCCGCGCTCGGCTCACGCGGGCGGTGCTGACCCGGGAAGCAGCGCCCTCTGCTCCGCGAGCGGCCGGTGGAGGCGGAGGCAGCGGCGGGCTTCAGGCCACCCGGGCCGGCGCTGCTCTGCGGAGCGAGAGCTGGAGGCCGGCGGAGGTGGGCGGTGATGGAAGTGTGAGGAGGCGGCGGCGGGCCCGGGGACTGTGAGGCGGCGCGTGGCGGCGGCGAGGAGCGCGGGTGGGGGCGCTGGAGCAGCGGCTCTCCCGCGGCTTCGAGCCCCGCTCCCCGGCTCCCGACGCGGGATTAGCCGAGGCGGGCGCCGGTTGACCCTTCAGCTCAGTCCAACGCCGCCGCTCGGCCCGCCCTGGCGCTGGGAGCGGGTGCCGGGGACAGCGTGGGGCTTGGCTCTCTGATTCATTCATTCTCCGCCGCCGGCAGCCTCAGACCTGCGGTTCTCCGAAGAGAGGAGGGAAGAGGGGCAGCCGCGAATGAAGGGCTGGGCGCGAGCCGGGCTCCATTGTGCTCGGCGGCGCGGGGCGGGAAGGGGCTGAGGGAGGTGGGATCGGGCCCCCTCCCCCTGCTCCCCAGCGTGCGCTGCGCCCCCAGCCTGCTGCCAGCCTGGAAATGGCTCCGTTTATTCTCCTCGGGAGAATGAATCGATCCTGCCCAGCCTTCTCTTCCTCCTCCCCACCTCCTCTCTGCTCCGAGTCTTAGGAGGGGAAACATTTAAAAGACAGACTCCAATGTGGAGTGCCGTGCACATCGCGAGCTGTTGGGTTTGCACTTCGAGGAGATTTTTCTATATAGCTTTTTCTAACGTGAGCGCAGGGAAGCAGTGGCATTACTGCTTTTAGGATTTTTATTTTCTCCTAGGGATCTCTATAAAGTGCACGTCGCATTGGGTTACACGCTCCACCCCCAAGGGAACTGGTGTGGTGGAGAAATTTGAACCCGCAGCCTTAGTAGCACCAAAAGGCCGAGTTACCTGGCTTTCCCAGAGTGTCGAGGAGGACATGAGCGAAATGACCACCGAACTCATTTTTTATAGGACTCGGTGAAGCTGGATTCTGCGTTTTCCGACAGACACGTAGACTCATTTCGTGGAATAGAGTTGACCGCTGTCTCCTCCGCGCAGCATTTTAACTCTAACTTAAAGCAAATGCCACCTCTGTTTGAACGTTTTGGTATCTACGAGAGAAATCATTTTACCTAAGGGAACTAATTGAATTGTCAGCACCACTGAAATACCTCCAGAAAAGGATCTCGGGGGGTGGAAAAGCAACTGCGAAATAACAGACGGAGAAATTCCTTTGGAAGTTATTCTGTAGCAGAAGAACAGAAACTTCAGAGCAAGTTTTCATTGGGCAAAATGGGGTAAGGATTTTTGTGCCTAACATAGCTTTGAACCTGTTTATATGTGTTGTTGAGCGGTGGTGGTGATTGTGTTTTATGTTTTCAAACAAATTAGCTGCTTTGCTAAGCTGGTCGTACGTTAAAAATGTAGCTGTGTTAACCTTTTAACAAGTTATTTTTATAGAGTGACACCAGAGGTCATAATTAGGGAACATCCGTAATTTGTAACCAGACTATAGTTTTATTAGTAATATTTAAGTAGGCAACACATTCTGTACTTTTCTGGTCAGGCTGCTGCCGCAGTTTGTAATTAAAATCATATTGTCAGGTTTTGTTGCCCATATCTTTGAGAGAGAAGTACTGCGTTCTCTCAGTACTTTCAGAATAATCAGTTACACAAGGGAACAATTGTAAAGTAATGAGTGGTTGGACTTCAGTCCTTGAAAATGATCCAGTGTAAATTGTGGCCTCCAATGTGCCCTCTGTTTTGCCCTTGAATATCCCAAGCTAACATGCAGAATTGATTTATTGGGGCATTAACACGAAGGTCTGAAATTTTTACCGATGTGGTCTTCCCAGTGCCAGTGCACTTGGTGGATCAGAGCTTGAATAGGAAAAAGCTAATTTTCTGTTGAAGGAACTTGCACTTTTTTTCCATTTCTGCTCTTAAGCTCAGGTCTTCGGTTTGTGTTAACAGTGTCAAATCTACACCTTTCGGTACCAAAGTCAGCCAAGAGTGTGTTTTCCAACCTTTCATTGCTTCTTCACACAGTAACTTGATAAAATGCTAGTGACTCTTTGTAATGTAAGCCAGAAACTCCTAATGTATTAATGGGGTAATGATGTAGTCATTTCATTGACAGATTGTCCATACTTTTTGTCAGAGGAACTTCCAGAATTTTCTCTCTCTCTCTCTCTCTTTGTGGTTGAACAAAAAATGTAAAGTGTAATTAAGGGACAGGGATTGAAAGGATAGACCACAATTTACTGTGACAGTTTAGGGGGATGCACACCTCCACTTTCTTTTTTGAAACTTTCAGAGGAAAGTTCTTGGACAGTATTACCTTTTTTTGTTGGAGTTAGAATTTGAAGTTTATTAACATGAAAAAGTTTGAAAATGTAGAACATATGTTGTAGGAGTTCTTCATCAGGAACTAATGAGAAAGAGTGATAATTGTTTTTGAAACTTAAATGGCAAGTGATGAGAATATATATAACTTGCATGATTTGGGGTAGTGCTAAGCAATTAAAATACCTTATTCTTAATGTTGCTGCTATTTGTAGCTTGGTGATCTGAGGCAAATTATTTAATCTCTCTGGACTCTTTATTATCTGTAAAATGAAGGCATTAGATGATAAGCTTTAACATTTTTTCCATTCTGTAAAATTGAAATTTTTTTTTCTTCCTTTCTATTTTAATGATTACTAGTTGGTTTCTTAAAGTAGATCTTTCAGATGCAGAGATTGTTTTCTCTAAGCAGTTTTTAGCACATCAGCTGCAAAGCAATGGCATTTAAAAATGTTTTGGATGAATTGCACCAATTTTAATAAGGGAAAATACGGAAAGTACTGCTATTTAAAACCTTTGAAATATGGCTTCCCTTGAGAATCTGCAGCTCTTCTGTTTAAAACATGTCAGAGCAAAAAAAAAAAAAAAAAAAAACAAGTGGCAATTTTTCATGTTGAAGGCTGCATTCTCTCTAGACTGTAGATTGGTAGCATCATGGAAGAAAATTGGTTTTCCACAGTTTTTAAGCTGCATGAATGCTCATCATTTTACCAAGGAAAGTTTGGGATGAACTTGCTACTAAGGGGGCTGGTATTTAAAATATGAAAATAAGCCCCCAAACACGGCACACATTATTGATACTTCAGTATAATTAAATTTATTTACAAACTGATTTATTTGTTTTTTTCCTAATAAAGTTTAGACGTAGACTAGAGCAGAAAAAGCATTTCTGCATTAGTTTTCTGAAAGTGTGTTTAGGGCTATGGTCCTTGCTCACTGATAGTGATTTGTTTCATCTGAGTTGTCAAGAGAAGCTGAATGGGTGGAAATAGGAGAGAAGAGAGCGTAGAGAAGGCATTTGTGGAAGTTTTCATACGCGGTAGGTGTTTATACCTAATAAGTGTTTGTGGAATAAGGGTAGCCTCCTGTACCTATTTAAACCAAAAGAAAATGGTGTGTGTGGTTTTTTTTTTTTAAGATTTTATTTATTTATTTGAGGGAGAGGGAGAGAGCATGTGCACACGAGCCTGTGCATGAGCAGGAGGGGAGGGGCAGAGGGAGAGGGAAAAGCAGGCTCTCTGCTGAGCAGGAAGCCCAATGCGGGGCTCAAACCCAGGACCCCGAGATCATGACCTGAGCTGAAGGCAGATGCCCAACCAGCTGAGCCACCCAGGTGCCCCAAAAGGAAATGGTATTTTAAGTGGCTTTTAAAGTTTTATCCAGGCAATCTTAAATTACCTTACTTTCACGGGTATATAAAATTTAATATTGTGAGTGAAGAGTTTCACCTTTTTTAAATATATTTTTGACTGTTAAGTTATAATAAGAATTTTTCTTTGCCTTAACTATGGATATAATTGCAGATCTAGGGGCAAAGTTTAAGCAAAAGGAATTCTTTTTCTTTTTTTTTTTGAGAGCGAGTCCACAAGCCTGAGTGGGGGAGGGGCAGAGGGAGAGGGACGGACTCTCAGGCAAACTCCCTGCTGAGTGGGGAGCCAGACACAGTGCTGGATCCCAGGACCGTGAGATCATGACCTGAGCTGAAATCAAGAGTTGGATGCTCAACTGACTGAGCCACCTAGGAGCCCCTAGGAATTATTTTTATTCTTAAAGAAAATGGGTGATGGGGCGCCTGGGTGGCTCAGTCGTTGGGCGTCTGCCTTCGGCTCAGGTAATGATCCCAGGGTCCTGGGATCGAGCCCCGCATCAGGCTCCCTGCTCCACGGGAGGCCTGCTTCTCCCTCTCCCACTCCCCCTGCTTGTGTTCCCTCTCTTGCTGTGTCTCTCTCTGTCAAATAAATAAATAAAATCTTTATAAAAAAAAAAGAAAAAATGGGTGATGAGTTTAGGCAGAAAACCAACCTGGCTCCTGTAATAGTAGTTGATGAACCATTGTGGAAATGGAAAAGAACAGCTGAAACTGACAGTTGGCAGAGTCTGTCAAACTATCTTGGATGCTGCCTGAACTGTTTTTAATTACAGGGAAGGCAGTTGAAGTGTTGGCTTGTGAAATAGGTGAATCAGACCCCTTAAAAATGAGAGCATTCATATATGTGAGATAAAGTCTGTAAAAAGTTGCACAGCCCCGGCGAGGAGAGCCTGTTAGATACAACCCCAGTCCTCCCAAGTAGTAGCTCATAATGAGAGCTGTGAGTCAGGAGCTATTTCAGAGCCATTAGAGTAGGCAATAGAAATCAAGTAACTTCAGCGAGTTACTTCATGCTACCTTTTGTTTTGCATAGCTCCTATTGACAATTTAGCGCCATCCACAGGGAATAGAGAACCTTCCCCTCCTCCCCTGACACCCTATTGAAAGTTATTTATAAAATGTGATTCTCTATGCTAATAAGGTCTATTAGTGCTCTTCTGATTTATCTCACCTGCCTGTGGGAACCTCTGGAAACCCTTTTCTCTGCCTTTCCCCTGATAACTTCCTGAAGCATGGAAGTGGGTGCTGCTGCATTGCAACCTGACCTGAGTCCTTTCTTTGCTGAGAGAGGAAGCTGACACCTCTTTCTGCCTCAGGCTACTGGGGGCTGAGGCAAAAATGTGGAAATCTTGATTCAGCACTGGCATATGAATGGCCTTTGTTGAAAAGGCAACCACTCAATCATTTCTAACATCAGAGAAGTTAGATGCAAATCCTAATTCTTTGTTCATTTTACTCATTTTGAACCCCTTTCATGTGGCATGTTCAGCAGCTCAGTGCTCCTGATACAGAGACTCGTAAAATGTGCTCCTTCCCTCAGAGAGTTTATAGTTTAGAAGCGGGGAAGACAGGCCTGAAATTAGAAAGTACAGTGAAATGTCTAAGGGGCTACATAGAAATACAAAGTATGTGTAGCATTAGCTCCTGAGGGAAGGATAAAAAAGCTTTTGTGGAGGAGGTAATAGGTATTAAATAATGAAAGCTGAGAGCAGGTGGGCCTTGTAGACAAATGAGAGGGCATTCAAGGCAGAGGGTACAGTGTGATTGACAGCACTGAGACTAGGAACTGCAACAAAGTTGGGCTTGACAAACTTGGCTCTTTGGGCTGTGGTAAGAGATAGACCTAGAGCCTTATGCAGGGGCCAGGCTAGAAGGCCTGTGGACCAAACAAAAGCTGGTGTATTTCAAACTTTTTTTGGCAGTGACCCGTTACAGTAGGATACACATTTTTACCTCACAACCTAGTGCACACATAAATAAATGATAAAATGTCACAAAATAATACCTTTGTGTGATGCGTTGTAGTATTTTCTATTTTTAAAAAAGAATGACATTTGAGATCCAGTAAGTTGATTTAACAAGCAAGTGCTAACAACTGGTAATTTGAAAAACACTGCTCTTGGCTGTGGGAGTCACTAAAAGGTTTAAAGTAGAGTAGTTACATGAAGCGTCAGGGAAGTAGGATGAAAAAATAGTTTTAAAAATCATTGAGAATTTGGTTTTGTATGTTGTATCCTGTGGAAACACTGAGCTGGAGCAGTGAACCGTAGCTAGGCAGGGGAAATGGATGGCTGAACAGGGCCTAGAAATTCCAGGGTGGAGGGAAAGGAGGGATGTTGGTGAATTGTGTGTAGTTGTCTGAGTGGGACTTTTTCAGGATTAGGACATTTCATGTGCAGGGGTAAAAATGTAGGAAATGGCATCATACGTTCCTAGTTGAGCTGGTCATTTGGATGGGCCATGAAATAGTGAATGTGAGAGTTTAAAAAGGACTTTCTAGCTAGCATACAAATTGCATGGAAAGTAAGAGGACTCATTCCCCCAGGCAAGTAATTAAAGGATATTTGGAGTTGCTGGTAAGATTTGCCTTGTAAGCTGAAAAGTTACTTCACCTGTGACTAATATAGAATTATAATTTTAAATCTATCAATATAAGGATGTCAACCATAAAAGTAGAAGAGTTTGCATATTTTGAGAAGAGGTGCTTTCCCCCCAGTTTATTAAAATATAATTGACATATAACGTTGTATTAATTTAAGGAACACAATGTAAAGATTCAACACATATGTCGTCTGACAGGATGACCAAAGTAGGTGTATTAACATCCATCATCTCACATAGTTACAGATTTTTGTTTCTTGTGAGGAGAACTTTCATCAGAATAGGTTTATTTTTTTTTTAATTTATTAATGGAATAATTGAGCTCCCCCCTACTCTCATTGATATTTGCAAGAACTCATTTTTTGTCTTTAGGGATTTTTCAAGGCAAGATCACCCTTGCTCTTTCCACATGTCCTTTTCCCTTGATTTATAACCTATTGTTCCATATAGTGAGGACTTTTAATTGGTTCCTTTCTGCCCTTATTTCTTTTTATCTTTGTGACTCCATTCCTTTTTCTCTTGTCTAAGTGACATAGCATGTATAATAGCAGAGGACCTTCAAGGCTTTTCCCCTGGCTACAATGCTTTTACCCACATGAAGGTGCCGGAAAAAATTAAAGCCCGTTCCTATTCCCAAACTCCCATCTCTCTAAACTGCTTCTGCAGTTTTCCCTCTACTTCCCAGCTTCAGTTTGCTTCAATGTTGGGATTGGCTGTGCTCATCCAAGTGCCCCTCCCCAAAAGAAAACTGGAGAACTTTTCTTTTCCAAATTTGATGGTAATGGCCTACCCATCCATTCTCAACTGATATAAAACATGATCTCTATATGGGATAACAAATTAGCATGCCAAAATGTAGGAATATTGTTATTTAGATTTACAAATAAGATATTTTATAATATCTTAAAAAAAAAACTAGGGGTGCCTGGGTGACTCAGTCATTAAGCGTCTGCCTTCAGCTCGGGTCATGATCCCAGGGTCCTGGAATTGAGCCCCACATTGGGCTCCCTGCTCAGTGGGAAGCCTGCTTCTCCCTCTCCCACTGCCCCCTGCTTGAGTTCCCTCTCTTCCTGTATTTCTCTCTGTCAAATAAATAAATAAAATCTTTAAAACAAACAAAAAAAACCCTAGATCCAAGGGCGCCTGGGTGGCTCAGTCATTTGGGCATCTGGCTCTTGATTTTGGCTCAAGTCATGATCTCAGGGTCCTGGGAGGGAGGTCTCTGCCCTCACTGGGGAGTCTGCATGAGATTCTCTCTTACTCTCCCTCCGCCCTTCCCTCTTGTGTTCTCTCTCTCTCAAATAAATAAATCTTAAAAAAAAAACAACTAGATCCTATTCTACAGTTTTAAAAATGAAAATAAAAACTTTTTTGAATAGTTACATATTTAACAGGGCATAAATTGAGAGGAGGAGAATTAAGATTATGGTACTTTAGTATTTGGACAAAGCTCTTAGAATGTATAAACTAGTCGAGGTCAGTTATTTAAGTATCTTTGTAAATTAATTTGGGGGAGGAACAAATATTAGAGGTGGGATTATTTGGGAGACAGAATGGATATAGTATATGATGTTGTTGGCTCTGGCCTGAGGTTTTTTTTTTTTTTTTAAGATTTTATTTATTTATTTGAGAGAGGGAGAGAGACGCAGAGTGAGCATGAGCAGGGCAAGGGGCAGAGGGAGAAGCAGATTCCCCACTGAGCAGGGAGCCCCATGTAGGGCTTGATTCCAGGACCCTGAGATCATGACCTGAGCTGAAGGCAGATGCATAACTGAACGAGCCATAAGAACTGAAGTAGTGATTTTGAGTAGCATGTTAAGATATGGTTATGTTATTCTTAAAAACAAAGTGTAGATGTTAATCCTCTTAAAAACATCCTTATTAATCCTATTTTTATTTATTTCACTTATAATCTTACTTCCTTTATTTTGATTTCCTGTCTCTAGAATGTAATTACTAAACCTTCACAACAAACTTGCAGACCCTTCATGAGTCAACAACTGTACACACTAAAAATTCCTTCTCAAGATAGAAATATAGAAAGGATGTGTTTAGGGGAAAAATCTTAATTTTGGTTCAGCACAGTAATTTATTTAATAATTTTGAAATGAAGTCAATATATCAGAGTAGTGTGACTTTTTTCTTTTTGGGGATTACAGAATCATGAAAGTTGGTTTAGGCTAATTACCTGAAATATTATTCATGACAATTAAAGGATTGACAAAAGAAACTGTCGTTATAGGTAGTTGGTAAACTCAGTTTAGTTTTAAGTGAGTGTCTCAGATGAAAAGATGATTAAATCTCAGAAGGTCCAACCTCCCTACTGCCATGTGTTTTTTTTTTCCGACCTTTGGTGTTTAGTTGAAATACATATTTTTAGTTCCTAGATTGTTTGTTATTTAGGATTAATCCAATTTACTGGACAAAAAAGTAAGGAAAATGAATTCCAAATACTTAATATTTCTTGATACAACTTTTAAGAGATTTTAAATAGCCTTATTTCTCAGTAAGGACTTTTTTAGTTTAAAGAAATGTGCAGTTTCTTGTTTGTGTTGCATATTTGTAATGCCTTATGATTTGTGGCTTATACAGTAAAGTGACCCTGTAGTTTATAAGATTCATTAGTTTGTGCAATAAGTGAGATTTTCCTAGAGATCAAAAAGACTTCTTGTTTCTTTCTTTCCAAATCTTACTGACTGGGCATTGCAAGGGTAGGTAAAACTTTTTTTTTTTAAGATTTTATTTATTCAGTTGACAGAGAGCACAAGCCGGGGGATCGGCAGCAGAGGGAGAGGGAGAAGCAGACTCCCTGCTGAGCAGAGAGCCCAACGGGGGGCTTGATCCCAGGACCCCAAGATCATGACCTGAGCCGAAGGCAAATGCTTAACCGACTGAGCCACCCAGGCGCCCCTCTTTTACGATTTTCTTAATAACATTTTCTCTAACGTTATTATAAGAATACGGTATAAAATATACAAAATGTGTTAATTCTTATCAGAAAGGCTTTCAGTCAACAGGAAGTTATTAGTAGTTAAGTTATAGGGGAGTCCAAAGTTACAAGTGAATTTTCCACGGTGAGGGGTTCAACACCCCTTAACCTACATTGGTCAAGGGTCAACTGTATTTCATTTATTCTTCCATCTTGTTTTAAAAAGTTTTTAAAAATCTCACTTCTCTGGTAAGTATAGTTTAGAATTAATTTTACAGAGCCTAAGGTAGGCTCCCAGAGGAAGGCAAAAAAATAGTTTTCTTTCTTGTATCAGAAAATAAAATTATAAAATACCCCAAATTAGCAATCTAGTCAATATTTTCCCTTCATAATACATTTATCTTTATACTTTTTCTAGTTTTTGAAAAGTTACCTTAATCTCTTATCAGCTAATATTAGCTTAAAAAAAAAAGCTTTGCTTTATAGACATTTTCTTTTAATGTTCTTTCATAAAACATGAAACATTTCCATGTTATCTTTGACAGAGTTTGGCAATAGTTCCTCAATGCAGAGAGCATTTGTAAGAATTGAGGACTTTTTGTAAAGTTACCAAATTTACAAATTTGGTAGAAGACAGAAATTAAACACAAACAACTGGTGAGGGACCACAGATAACAAAGAAGCTTTCATTACTTTCATTTTAAGTCTTGTTTATTATGTCATGTCTATTGACACATCCGGACCCATGTGTTTACATGCCTCAAGAGTCCAGAGGGCTCTAGAAGAGAGTCTTTGACATTTTTCCCCCCTCCTAGAAGGGAGGAAATTTGTCTCTCTGTTTTGTAGGAGAGCCTTCACAGAAATGTGCCGAGAACCACAGCCCTGGTATATATCTCTACAAGTACTATACATTGTGTTTGCTAACCATCTAGTTCATAGTATAGCACACATGTTCAATGTAAGTTAAAAGGATCTGGGGAATTAGAACCCATTTTTCATATACAGAAGATCCTGATTCCCAGCAATTAGGTATACAGTTGGATGTACTAGTTGTTTTTCTGATCGTGTTGTGTTTTTTTTTTTTAGATAAATTGTTGGATCTTTTCAACTTTACGTTTAAGCCTGCCTCAGTCTTACTCAAGTAGTTATTGTCTTCTGTTTCGTTTAAGTGTTTATAAGTAAGTTTAAGAGGGCCATTCTGAATAAGGTTTTTTTGTGTGTGAGTTGGAATTTTCTGTCCTAGTTACTTTCAGTTTCTCCCATTAGACTCTTAATACCATTTCTCTAGGAAATTATCTTAAGTGGATTTGACTATTAAAGAACTCAAAGTACTCATATTAGAAAATTTCTGTCAGTCACTCTTCCTTCATAGAAGGGAAATCTGTACGTTACTAAACTTACATTAGGACAATTACTTTGAACCTATCAACATATTTGAGTGTGCTTAGCCTATCCCGTTATATGCTTCCCTTTTGCTTATTCTTTTGTAAAACTGCCATTTTCTCTTCTACTCTGTTGTTAGGAATCTTTGTCACATGGATTTTAACATTAAAATTCATGTGCTTTGTGTAATCACCCTGCCAGCTCCCAAGATGTTTACAGAGTGAGGATTCTACCTACTCTTGTTTACTCAGTAGCCAGGGATCTGTATACATTGAGCTGAATGGGAAGACTCCCAAATCACCCTTAAATTCATCTTTGAGGTTCTGTTGATTAAAAAAAAAAAAATTGTTCTAGATCTTGCGGGCTTTTTCCTACTCAGCTGATAATATATAGAATTTTAGTTGTCTATTTTCATTGTTGCTTCTGTTAAATATTTTGTTAATGCTGAATCGCTGTTTATTGCTATGCCTATGTTAGTATGGGGAAAAGAAAAAGGCATTAATGACAATATTACTATTGACTTTTATTTGGTAACATATTAGTATATTTTGAGTCATTAGTATATGTTTAGTAGTTAAACTATTCATGTGGTAGGAAGCTAGCCTGAAGAATGTTTTGAAAGATGGTGCAGTGGTCAGTTAGAAACCAGAATGCAAGATTGTGTATTTTCTGTGACCTCAACTACATAAAATGCATTCTATATATGCATAAAAGTACTTGAAAAAATTTCTTAAAGTGCTACCATGTTTATTTCTGGGAGGTATGATTGTGAAATGTTTGAATGTTCTGAATCTTTCAGTTTTTCTGTGATGAATATATTAAGTTTTAGAACTTCTCTTGGGTTTTAAAAGTGAGGGGTATTTTAAAAAATGCTAATATCTACAGTACAAATTGTCAGAATCAGTCACTATTCCTACATACAGATACTTATGTATTTGACCCAATTTTAACTTGCTTTTATTTTATTTCTTTTTTTTTTTTAAGATTTAATTTATTTATTTGACAGAGAGAGATCACAAGCAGGGGGAGTGGCAGAGGGAGAAGCAGGCTCCCAGCTGAGCAGAGAGCCCTTCGCGGGGCTGGATCCCAGGATCCTGGGGTCACGACCTGAGCCGAAGGCAGACTCTAAACCGACTGAGCCACCCAGGCGCCCCTTTATTTTATTTTTCTTTTCATAATGGATTAAATAAGTAATTACTCTAATGATAGCAAAAATGGTTTCTTGTTTTTTACTTGTAAGGAGTCATCAGAGTGTTAGTATTAATCTACACTTTTTATGGATCAGGAGACAGCTCAAAGGGAATATGTGACTTACAGGAGGTTATGCCACTATGAAATGGGAGAGGATGTGCTAGGTCCTTAGCTCCTCAGGCTCTTATATTAGTTCAGTGCATCCCAAATGGATGCTCACCTACATAGAGACTCATTTAGAGAGAGGTTTCTAAACCCCTCATAGCTAAAAGAAACGTTCTAACTTAGTGTAAGCTTGGTATCTTAGTGATGAGTTCATTAAATGTGTCTTGTTTTCCTTTTAGATGGTATGGAAAGAAACTGCATTCTAATTTTAGTGTAATTAAATCTCTGCTCATGCATTAAATTTTGAATACATTGAAGTCTTTCTCAGAAAAGATTTGATGTTATTTCATGTGCTTGGTATAAAGTTTCCAAAGTTCATATTAAATTGTAAATTCCATCAGTCAAAGCCCTGTTAACTGCCCTTGTAGTTCCTGGGCCATGAGCCTCTGAAATAACTTAAGTAGTCAGGGTCTACTTTTCTGAAGACTCCAGGCCAGAAACAGAAATCTTGAGATGTTATCTTGGAATACCTTCCCTAGGGCTTAATGCTGGGCCAGGAGAGCCTTGAATCATCATGAGATAGCTGTAAGTTACTTGATTCCCTAGAATTTGTAAGAGAAAGTTGGACCATATTTTATCCAGATTTCAGTTGTTCTTTCTGAATTATTTTTCCTAGTGGTCCAAATGCTATCATTGGCTGGACAGAAAAGTGTGTGAATGTATAAGGTAGAAGGCAGTAGGGATTGGTGGAGACTGTGGGAAAGTGAAGAGAACAACACATCCTGCCTAAAGTCATTCATATCCAGTTTGTTCTAAAAACCCTCTCATGAAAGAAACACATCTGAAGCCTAAGACCTTAAATATTTAGGATCTGCCAAGTGCTAGTGGCTAATCTTGGATGCAGTAATTTTGGAAATGCTTTAACTTTTGACTGAAGAAGGAAGACCAGAACATAGTAGGGCAAAAGCAGAAATTAACATTAGATTAATAGTTCTCAATTTTGAGAACTTCTGTTTGGTAAATGAAGCTGACGAATGTGAGAAACTTTCTGTCCATTTGAAAACTCAGTGATTCTTGAAGCTTTTGTTTTTTCTTTGCTTGAAATTTGCAAAAGTTACAATTCTGAACTGGGGAAAATCCATGATTGAGCCTCTCATCTATTTTTTTATGAGCTAAAAGATCCAGGACAACTTGAAACTGATCTCTATCTTTTTAAAACCTGATTACTTTAGGCAGTACTGACCAGTTAAGCCCATTTCTTATTCAGAGTTAATTCTGCCTTCTGGTATTACTAAGTGTATTATTTTAAAAATTACTTGACACTGCTTTGACTTCTAAAGTTCTATGCATTTGGAGGAAGAATAATTTTCTTTGGGGTTGTTTATTCTGCTTAGATATCCTTAAGTTTGTCCACATGCCATAGTTTTAGGTTTCTATTGCTGTGACAAATTACCAGAATTTTAGTGGCTTAAAACAGCATACGTTTATCTCACAGTTTCTGTGAGTCAGGAGCCTGGCACCTTAATTGGATCTTCTCAGGGTCTCACAAGACAGCAGTCAAGATGGCAGCTGGGACTAAACACACATTTATGAATCTTCGTCATCTTCAAAACTAATGTGGTTGTTGGCTGAATTCATTTCCTTGCATATGCAGAACTCAGAAGCTGTGTCTTTAAGGCCAGCAGGAGGAGCCCCTTTCCAGTGCTTCATCTTCTTTGAAAGGACTCACTTAAGTAAGTCAGAATCACCCAGGATAACTGGGCGATCTCCCTTTTGGTTAAGTGAAAAGTCAATAAATTAGTGACCCTGATCACCTCTGTGGTATCCCATCCTATTCCACCTTTCTATCCATACTCAAGGAAAGAGTTTTATGCAGAGTGTGTCCACCGGGAGGCAATAATCTTGGGGCTATCTTAGAATTCTGCCTGCTACCCCACATCATGTGTCCATGGATGTTATCCAAATGCTCAAATATCAACATATCCATTCCATTTTTTTTAACTTTAAAAAAATCTATAGCCCTCTGCACTCCTGATGCAGTATGGATTGGATACTCTAGGCATACTATGTAGTTCTCATCCTAAACCTTCCTCTCTCTATATTCCTATTTATTTGTTTGCAATTATATCTTCTTGTTCCTGGACATGGTTTTCTTTCTTGGTTTACCCCTTTGTTTTACTGAAGCTCATTTTCCTGTAGTTACCTGAAAATGGCTAGGTAGGAGATGACTTTTGAGACCAATTTATTGACAATGTCTCCTCTTGGGGCGCCTGGGTGGCTCAGTTGGTTAATCGTCTGCCTTCGGCTCAGGTCATGATCCCAGAGTCCCAGAGTCCTGGATAGAGCCCCACGTTGGGCTCCCTGCTCAGCCGGGAGTCTGCTTCTCCCTCTCCCTCCCCTGCTCCTTCTCTCTCTCTCTCTCTCAAATAAATAAATAAATAAAATCTTAAAAAGTCTCCTCTGCCCCCTCCTTTTTTAATTGAGTCAAGATCTCTAGAGAGGAAATGATGTCCTCTCATTATGAGGGCACTGACCTATTCAAGCGTCTTACAGTGTTCCTGTTGAAAGCCTGCTTGTTTCTGATTCCTGTTCCTTCATGTATTACGCCCGCCCCCCCCAACCATGAAAGGTTTTAGGATTTTTTTTTTCTCTACTGATCAGAAATGTCATGATGATATGGTGTGGGGGGGTTTTGTTTGTATGTTTTGTTTTTTATTATTTTTTTTACCATTTGCTCTTATGGTCTTTTGGGCCATTTGAATCTGGTCGACTTCCCTAAATTTGGGAGATTTTCTTCTATTAAAAAAAAAATCTACGTAAACATTTTCTCTCTTCTGTTTATGAATTTTCTGTTAGTTGGATGGTAGACCTCTTTTTGTCTTTTCTACCATCTTTTCCCTTTTATTTATTCTGCCTCATAAGGAAATTTTTTGACTTCCATCTTCTAACACATCTATTGGATTTTTAATTTCCGTATAAATTTTAATTTGCAAATGCTCTTTCTCAGTATCTTATTTGAGGACGTTTATAGTGTTTTGAAGTTTTGTTTTCTATTCCCTAAATTCTCTTTTTTGTGTTCTTGTATGTTTTGTTTAGTTCCTATCATGTTGGAAACTTTCCTGGAGTATCTGGTGATCCTCAGCTATGCATTGGAGTGAGATACTGGAAAGCTGATTCAAAGCTCTTTGTGACTCAGTGAGGCCTGTCATTAGTGGACTTCATGTTCAGCATTTAGGTAGTGGTCTTTTTTCTTGGGTGGTCCCCAAGTGTCAGTAAGTAGAGGTCTGTTCTCTGAGATGGTTCATTTTATCTAGAGAATGATCTTCCAGTATGTATACCTCTTGGCATTCTGAGAGCAAGGTATTTTCTTCCATATGTAACCTAAGTGGCATATTAACTGCTGTAATCCGAAAAGCACAAAGGGGAGAGTTTTTGAAAGGCCATGGTTTAATAGGCAGCCTTTCTCTTAATGCTCCTATTGTAGGCCCCGCCCCACCTTTGTCTTCTGTTATTGGTGGGGGGGGCTCTTAATTGTTCTGTTATTTAAATTTTCAGGGGCGCCTGGGTGGCTCAGTTGGTTAAGCAACTGCCTTCGGCTCAGGTCATGATCCTGGAGTCCCGGGATCGAGTCCCGCATCGGGCTCCCTGCTCGGCAGGGAGTCTGCTTCTCCCTCTGACCCTCCTCCCTCTCATGCTCTCTGTCTCTCATTCTCTCTCTCTCAAATAAATAAATAAAATCTTTAAAAAAAATAAATAAATAAGTAAATTTTCAGTCAATTCCCAGTTTTCAGCCCCGTGCCTTGTACTCTTCTGCAGCCCCATTGCCTATAAATTCTAGCCAGCAAGTTCACTTATTAGTTCCCTCTTTGCAGGCAATTTAGTTTCCTTGACTTTGCCAAGTCAAGTAGTATTCCTTCTTTTAAAATCCCATCTTTCAAAACTGTATTAGAATTACTTACGCACTGGTGTCACTTCTATTCTTTGATGTTATAGGTTTATACCTTGTTTTTTCCTTCACTTACATTTTAGTGGAATTTCAGAAAAGGAAGATAAATGTATGCAATTAATTGTTATGTTTGACCAGAATCACTGAGCCTTAGCATTTGAATTTATATAAGGTGTCTTTCAGAATGTGTTGACACTATTGATGATTAATTGATTAGAATTTGGTAAATGATAGTGTTGACTTTCTCAAAATCTCTCCCTGTTACCAACACCTGAAAACTCAATGCATGATGTAAGATAAAATTAAAAAGTTAAAATTGATCATCAACCCAAACCTCAGCAAAACAAAGCACTTACTCTCTCAACTGTTTTGGGTAACTAAGGCATCGCTGCAGTTTGTCCCCTAACACTGTGCCTCTTGAGCGCTTGTAACAAACATTAAGCACTTAATTTGTGCCATGAGTCATGCTAGGCACTGGCAATACAAAGATGAGTAGACAGCCACGTAAACAAGAAATTACATTACTGCTGTAATAGAGATGCACATTGTGTTTGAGAGCACAGAGAAGGAAGTGCCCACCTGCACCTGGTAAAGTCAAAGAAAGCTTCACATAGCCAGTTAAGTTTGTTTTGAGACTTAAAGAAGAGGTGAGTTGATAGGGAGGGTGGGTAATGGGAAGTCGGAACATATGTGAGTGGATATTAGGGCATTTCAGGAAGAGGGGTGGCACTTAAAAGTGATGTATGCTAGTTAGAAAGTTAAGGTAGTTTGGCATAATTCATATACAGTATAAAAGTAGATTTGATTAGGGGCGCCTGGGTGGCTCAGTCGTTAAGCGTCTGCCTTCGGCTCAGGTCATGATCCCGGGGTCCTGGGATCGAGTCCCACATCGGGCTCCCTCCTTGAAGGGAAGCCTGCTTCTCCCTCTCCCGCTCCCGTTGCTTGTGTTCCTGCTCTCGCTATCTCTGTCTCTGTCAAATAAATAAATAAAATCTTTAAAAAAAAAAAAAAAAAAAAAAGATTTGATTAAAAGTTCGTTCAGGGCCATATGATAACTATGTGTCATATTAGAGGATTATATTTTTCCTCTAAATTAGTGGTCTCCATATTTTTGAAGTGCCCATATCAATAAAAGAAGCATATTCCTTCATGTGTATACATTTACGTTAAATGTTCTGTGTGTGTATATATGTACATACAGAGTTATCATAAAACAAAAAATAGAAATGAAAGAGGAGAAAACTTTACCCCACTTTAGAGGCCATTGCTTTAAGTGATAGTGAGCAAAGGAACAATTTTAAGCTGGTAGAGTTATTACTATGTTTGTGTTTTATATTAACTACTCACGTTGCAATATGGAAGAAGTTTTGGACTTGGGGGAGGGAAATGTGTGTGAGAAATGTCTGGAGGTCTTGGAGACCCTCAAGTTTAATTGTGTAATAGGTTAATTATAGCAATTTAGTTAAGAATAATGGCTTGTGTTAACATAGAATAGAACAGGGGCTGAATTCAAAAGAGATTTATGTAGTGGTACATAGGAGTTGACAATGAATTGTATAGATAGAAAGTGATAAGGAGATTGGCTTGGTCAGCAGTTAGTTGAGATAGGGAACCAGGAGAAGTTTGCAGTGAGGTGAAATGACAAATTGGGTCAAAGTTTATATATTTATGGCTGTCCATGTGGGAATGTCTTCTAGTTGGATATCCAGGTGTGGACTTCAGGTAAAAAGAACTGGGCTGTGGGTAGAGTTTTGGGAGTGAGTAGAGTTTGTGAGTATTGGTTCAAACTATGAACGTGAATGAGCTCATTCAGGGTATTTATAGAAAAGAGCAGATGAGGTCTCTCTAGGGGAATAGTCATTTAAGGGACAGGCAAAAGAGAAAGCTGTCAGGCTAAAACAGTGAGAGAATAGGGCCAAAAAGCCAAGAAAAGGAGTTTTAAGAAATGGGTAGCCAGGATCAAATGTAGCAGAAGCATCATGTGAAGCAAAAGTAGCCCTTAGATTGGGTGAGAGATCTATTATTTTAGGAAACCAACCTAGTAAGTATTAAGTTTGCCAGAGTACCACCCATTTCTTAACATTTGATGTCTTTTCTGTGGAAAACATTCTGAAACCTAGTGCTGTGCAAAGTATTGGAGCTCTTCTGAAGTCTGGGATTACATTTAATATTTATCTTCTCATTTCTCACTTGTGCCCTGTAGACATACCATACACAACACACAGGCACTCATTGCATAACCAGAGTGTAGAGGTGTTTACGTTTTTTCTTCTTTCATACCTGGGAAAGTCACAGAAGTTAATTGATTGGCATAAGCACTTGAACATTGCTCAGATTCCTACTAAGAACTCAGTAGATTACTATTTTGAAAGCAGTTTTGTAGCTTTAACTTATCCTGTCTGTCTTACTCTTGATAAATGTAAATATTTTTAGTCTTTCTGGACAGGGTAGGCTTTTGTTCTCTTTCTCTTCACTCAGAGTACCTGTACTCCCTTGCTGATCTTAATCTTATTATCATGACAGCTTGGATAGCATTTTGTTTTTTATGGGGACTTTCATGCTGAAGGAATATGTCTTAACTTGTGAATTGAGCTGTGTTTTTCTTTTTTATAGAATTAAGAATCAGGCTTCAAAATGAAATAAATTTTACTTTATACTTTGTTGTATAAAATGTAATGACATCATCAAACTCTAAATTGATGGCACTTGTAGCATTTTTTTTTAAGTTTTTGTTTGTTTATTTGTTTGTTTTAAACTTAGGAAGTAGATTTTCAGCCACAGACGATGTAGCTTGTGGTAAAGCCTAGCACGGCACAGTATAGCACAGTACAGGGTGGTTTAGCAATCAAGTGAGGTCTCTTGAGCCAGCCAGTGACTGAATTTAAATTATTGATCCTCTTTAGCTCTGTGATCTTGGGCAGGTTACTTAAGTTTTGTATGTCTCAGTTTCCTCTTCTGTAAAATGGGGATGGAATTGTGAAGATTAGAAGATAAAATACAAGCAAAGTTTTTAAAACAGTGTAACGCACATAGTAACTACTCAGTAAATCACAGCTATTATTACTGTGGCTTTTACACAGTTAAGCTTCTGGTACCCAACTGAATTTTTTTTTAAACATCTAAATAGGGAACATGAAAAAAAATTTAAGCTTTGGTACTACTGAAGGCCAAAAATAAGTTGATGGGATTTTTCCATCCTCTTCTAATCAAATACCCATTAAAATCATCCCTCCCTGGGTACCTGGGTGGCTCAGTCATTAAGCGTCTGCCTTCGGCTCAGGTCATGATCCCAGGGTTCTGGGATCAAGCCCCACATGGGGTTCCCTGCTCGGTAGGGAGCCTGCTTCTCCCTCTTCTTCTCCCTCTGCCCCTCTCCCCCTACTCGTGTTCTCTCTCTGTCTCAAATAAAATCTTAAAAAAAAAAAAAAAAATCATCCTTCTCCTCTATTTTATGTCCAAAGCAATTATCTGTTTAATGTTCTAATTTCATTGATTGTCTTGAAATATTATGCTGATTTGGGAGGCCTTGATGGAATCATGAAAATATTACTTCTCAGTAAGGAACTTGAGGTTTGAATATTGTGTATGATAGGAATAATCACTCTAATTCTATAATTTTATAAGATAAAATTAAATAAATTAAATCAAATTTAAATAATACCGTTTTTATGAAAACTGTAGTTAAGCTATCTTATTGATCATCTTATTAAGTTTACAGAAAAGTATTTAAATAGCTGATTTGGTCTTTTTATTAAATATTGGTCACCAATTATGGGAATCTTAAAATCAGATATTGTTAAATTACTCAGTTTGGAGTTTAATATCTGAAACATTAAGTTAAAAAACCAACAAAGATAAGATGTGATCTATTTGTGAAGGACATATAACAACATGGAGAAAGGCTCATGGTGAAAAGTTCATAATATTTTGGTGTGGTTATCAGATTATAAAGTCTGGTCTTTTAAGTTCACTGTTTAGGATGTTTGATTTTGGGCACTGTGGACTAAGTTTACCCTATGAAAACTCAAGAGACTGAAACATAAACTGGAATGGCAACTTACTAGTTAATTATTTATTAATAAGTCATTAAAATTACATCCTCTCCCACAGAAAAAAAAAGTGCCACAGTGGGAGCCAGATTGTAATCAGAAGGTTGCTTGAAGGTTGTACTTTGTTGGATGTCCAGTGCTGCGACTTATACATGGATCTCCACTTGCCACCCAGTTACATCAGGGCTCCTTGTCCCTCAGAGAGTGCTAGAGGCACTGCCTAACCACCTCTCAGAAATCCCTTTTTCTAACTTACATCGTTACCTGCTTTCCTGTTGTGTCTTCTTGAAGAAGAAAGTAAAACACTTAAGGTTTTATGCTTAGTCATTAGCCCAGTAATTCCTGCCCGAGTTTTCAGCAGCATCTTGGTTGGATTTGAGTAGTGTAGATAGATTCCTAAATTTTTTATTCTTATTTTTTAATTTTTTAAAAGATTTTTTTATTTGAGAGAGAGTGAAAGCAATCACAGAGAGAGAGGAAGAAGCAGACTGGCGGCTGAGCAGAGAGCCTGATGTGGGGCTTGATTCCAGGACCCTGAGATCATGAAGGCAGATGCTCAACCAACTGAGCGACCCAGGTGCCCCTACCTTTTTTTTTTTTTTTTAATTTATTTATTTGACAGAGAGATAGCACAAGTAGGCAGAGCGGCAGGCAGAGGGAAAGGGAGAAGCAGGCTCTCTGCTGAACAGGGAGCCCGATGCGGGGCTTGATCCCAGGACCCTGGGATCATGACCTGAGCCGAAGGCAGCCGCTTAACTGACTGAGCCACCCAGGTGCCCCGCCCCTACATTTTTTAAATTTAAACTCTGTGTTATGGAAAGTTTTAAGCATATAAAAACCTAAAGAGAATTGTATAATTAACCCCAATGCATCTTTCACCGTGCTTGAACAGGTAACATACATATGGTATATATTGTTTCATCTGTACTGCCTGTCCCCCTTCATATTATTTTAAAGCACGTCTAGACATCATATAATTTTACCTATAAAATTGCATTTGGTTGATACATTTCTTCAGTCTTTCAATCTGTAACACCCACCTATCTCTAATTGCTGTTTATTAAATTTGTCATCTAGAAATTTTCCACATTCTGGATTTGGCAGGCTGTATTCTTATGGTGTCATTTAACATGTTCCTCTGTTCTCTTATTTCTGGTAAACTTGTAGCTAAATCTAGGCTTGACTGGATTCAGCTTTGAATTTCCCCCTTTCCCCCACAAGAATATGTCAGGTGGTGTGGTATTCTTCTGGTGTGTTGTATTACAACAGAAGGCACATAAAAATTTCTTGGCATTTCTTTTTTTTTGTATGTTAAAGTTGATCATGGGGCTCATGTCAATCATCTTGACCCATCCATTATATTCTTTCCATAAAACCGTTATATTTTAGTTCTTCCTAATTTTATTCTCAAGGAGTACTTTATTGTCAAACATTATTGCCTTTCTTCTAATCTGTTTTTCACATGCAGCCAGGATGATCTTTTAGATATAAATTGAATCATACCACTCTGGTTAAAACTCTTCAGTAGTGTCCCATTACTCAAAGACTAATACCTATACTTTCTACCATGTTCTATAAGAATCTGCATAACCTGGCCTTGATCTGCCTTTCTACACTTCATTTTATGCCATTCTGTCCTTTGAGAAGCAGTATGGCATTATTCATAGCATAAGCTTTTGCACTAGACTGCCTGAGTGTTGCCTGAGTGTGTGATCTTGGCCAAGTCATTCAACTATTTTGTGCCTCTGTTTTTCCACATGTAAAATCAGTGTTTTAAGAATACCTACCAACAGGGGCGCCTGGGTGGCTCAGTCGTTAAGCGTCTGCCTTCAGCTCGGGTCATGATCCCAGGGTCCTGGGATCGAGCCCCACATCACGCTCCCTGCTCTGTGGGAAGCCTGCTTCTCCCTCTCCCACTCCCCCTGCTTGTGTTCCCTCTCTTGCTGTGTCTCTCTCTGTCAAATAAATAAAATCTTTAAAAAAAAAAAAAAAAGAATACCTACCAACAGGATTGCAGTGATTAGATAATACATATGAGTCACTTAGAACAATGCCTATGTAACATAATGCCTATGTAACAAACACTTAGTGTTTGCTGTCAGTTGCTGCCAATGTTGGTGCTGTCATTTCCAATATCTGTGTTTAAGCCACACTGTACTTTACAGTTTCTGGAACTGCCAAGTTCTTGCCAGCTTCAAGATCTTTGCACATTGTTCTGATTATCTCTTGCTATATAATAAACCACCCAAAATCTGGTGTCTTAAAATAATAGCAGTTATTTAATCAGTTCATGAATTTGGAACTTGGGACAGGGCTTGGTAGGGATGGCTCATCTCTGCTCTTTGTGGCTCATCTGCTCATATGGTTGGCAAGATAGTGTTTGCTTTTGACTGAGAACTCAGCCAGCGCTAGGGGCCTTGTTTCTTCTCCATAGGCTGATTGGCTTTACTCAAAGCATGGTGATCAAGTTCTGAAAGTAAGTGCCCTAAGAGAACCAGGCTGATGCTGTGGCCTATTACAACCTGGCCTCTAAATTCACACAGTGCCACTTTTGCCTCATTATTTTGGTCCAGACAGTCATAAAGGTCCACTCAAGCTTAAAAGGAATGGACATAGGGGCTCCTGGGTGGCTGTCGGTTAAGAGTCTGCCTTCGGCTCTGGTCATGATCCTGGAGTTCTGGGATCGAATGACGGGCTCCCTGCTTAGCAAGGAGTCTGCTTCTCCCTCTCTCTCTGCCCCTCCCCACCACTCATGCTTGCTCTCTCTCAAATAAATAAAATCTTTTTTTTTTTTTAAGATTTTATTTATTTATTTGGCAGAAAGAGAGATAGGGAGAGCAGGAACAGAAGCAGGGGGAGTGGGAGAGGGAGAAGCAGGCTTCCTGCTGAGCAGGGAGCCCGATGCGGGGCTCGATCCCAGGACCCTGGGATCATGACCTGAGCCGAAGGCAGACGCTTAACGACTGAGCCACCCAGGTGCCCCATCAAATAAATAAAATGTTAAAAAAAAAAAAAGGGAATGGACCTAGACTCCACCTCCTGGTAGGGGGATGACAAGGTCCTAGAAGAACAGACGTACTATTCCAGCCATCTTTTGAAAACATGTTTTGCTACACACATGCTGTTGTCTGAGCCTGAAATGCTATTATCACTCTGATTCTCACTCTTTAACTGGCTACCCAATCTAAATTAGTTCCCTCTTCTTCCATTCCTTTTGTGCACTCTTTCTCATAGCTCTTTATTTTCCTTGGCAACACTGATAATAGTTCATAATTCTCTCCTGAAGTCCATGAAGGCTAGACCATGTTATGTATCTAGTACCATGCATAAAACCTGTTGAAATGTTAAAGTGAATTATTTGTAACTTAAAAATCTTAACCTCAGGGCATCTGGGTGGCTCAGTCGGTTGAGTGTCTGATTCTTGATTTCGGTTCAGGTCATGTTCTCAGGATCCTGAGATTGAGCCCAAGTCGGACTCTGTGCTCAGTGGGGAGTCTGTTTGAGATTTTCTCCCTCTGCCCCTCCCCTCACACACTCTCTCTCTCTCTCTAAAATAAGTAAGTCTTTTTATCTTTTTTTTTTTTTTTAAGATTTATTATTTATTTATTTACTTATTTATTTGACAGAGAGAGTACAAACAGGGGGAGCGGCAGGAAGAGGGAGAGGGAGAAGCAGGCTCCCTGCTGAGCAGGGAGCCTGATGTGAGGCTCAATCCCAGGACCCTGAGATCATGACCCGAGCCAAAGGCAGACGCTTAACTGACTGAGCCACCCAAGCGCCCCTTTTAAAAAAAAATCTTATCACCATGTATCACATTTCCACTAGGAAAAGCATATTCCAAACTTTGTAGAAGGAAGAAAACAGAGTTACAGAAACACCAGGAGTCTGTCCTTTAACTCCTCATATTTCATGTCCCACTGCCTAGCTTGGGGTGAGGATGGGCTGGAGAGGAGAAATGTGCATGTATTAATTTTGTGGGGGAGAGGGGGTGGGTGGAGTAAGCAGTTTGAATAGCTGAATCCCTGCTTATACTCTTTATCCTTTTAAAACTCAAACCCACAAATACATCTCTTCCCTTATTTTTCTAGTATCCAGTTCATGGCAAGAGGTTTTTTGCTGGTCTGACAAAGAAGAATGATAGTCTAGGAAATATTCAGTGCTCTCAGAGCAGCCAGATAGATGTTTTTTACTCGAGGAAACCTAGCCAGACCCTCACTCAGAACCATTGTTCTTTCACTTTTGGCACAAATCTAACAAAATTGGTTACTGGTTTCTCAGCCTCCTGGTGATTGGATGGGGAAAAGAAAATAGACAGTGGGATACAGATAATAGGAGGAATAGCTGTTGATACCTCGGATATTGTAAGGCTGGAATAGTAATGTGGGGTAGAAGTGTCCACAAATTATAAAGGCTTTCATTCACTTAAATATTTCATGTCACCTTGTTGGGTATTGGAGACCTAAGAGTGAACAGAATGCACATGGCTCCTGCCTCCTTGGAGCTTGCAGTCTGGGGATGGGAGTAGATTTAAGATGAGTGTTTGCAAAGTATATATTTTTCATCCTCTTACTTTTAACCTATATTTGTCTTTATATTTTAAATGATTTTAAAAATGTTTTTTTGGTAAGCATCATATAGTTGGGTATAGCTTTATATGCAATCTGATAAACTCTGCCTTTTAACTGGGGTGTTTAGACCATGTACATTTAATATCATTATTGATACAATTGGGTTTATGTCTGCCATTTTACTTCTGTTTGTCCCATCTGTTTTGGTTTTGTTTTTTGTTTGTTTTTTGTTCCCCTCCCTCTTCTCTCTTTTAACTTACTTTGGCAGACTTTTTTGAATATCTTTTATGGTTCCTTTTTTAAAGATTTTGTTTATTTGAGAGAGAAAGCATGTGCACACAAGGGGGGGAGGGGCAGAAGGAGAGGGAGGGGGCAGAAGCAGACCCCCTACTGAGCAGGGACCACAATGTGGGCATCGGGCTTGATCCCAAGACCCCTGATCGCGACCTGAGCCAAATGCAGACACTCAACCGACTGAGCCACCCAGGCACCCCTATGGTTCCTTTTATTTATTTTATTGGTTTACTATCTATATCTTTAGGTTCCTTTTTTTAAGTGATACTTTAGAGTTTATAGTATACAGCAGACCATTGAACAACACCAGTTTGAACTGCATAGATTTACTTATATGCAGAGTTTTTTCAATTAGTACAGTACTATAATTGTGTTTTTTCTTAAGATTTTTCTTTTTTCTAACTTTATTGTAAGGATACAGTGTATAATACGTATAACATACAAAATATATGTTAATTAACTGTTTATGTTATTGTTAAGGCTTCTGGTCAACAGTAGGCTATTAGTTAACTTTTGGGGAAGTCAAAAGTTATACATTGATTTTTGACCACACAGGAGGTCAGCAGCCCTAACCTCTGTGTTGTCCAAGGGTCAACTGTATAACTTATCACAGACTACCTTGAGGTGATATTGCATTACTTCACATTATAATAAGAACCTTACAGTAGTATAGTATTATTTTCTACCTCTGTGCTATTGATACACATTTTACTTCTAATATAAACCCCACAATACATTGTGATTACTTTTTGCTGAACAGTCAATTGTTTTTTAAAGAGATTTTTTAAATAAGAATAAAATATTATATTTACTCACATATTTACCATTTTTGGTGCTCTGTATTCCTTTGAGTAGATCCAAATATGTAGATGATATCCTTTTCTTCTCCCTGATACTTCTCTTTAATACCATCTCATAGTACAGGTCAACTGATGATGAATTCTTTCAACTTTTGTGTGTCTGAGAAAATCATTTCACCTTTACTTTAAAAAAAAAATTGTTGGGTGCCTGGGTGGCTCAGTCGTTAAGTGTCTGCCTTTGGTTCAGGTCATGATCCCGGGATCTTGGGATCGAGCCCCACATTGGGTTCCCTGCTCGGCAGGAAACCTGCTTCTCCCTCTCCCACTCCCCCTGCTTGTGTTCCTGCTCTCGCTCTCTCTCTCTGTCAGATAAATAAATAAAATCTTAAAAAAAATAGAAATTAAAAAAAAATTTTTTTTTTGAGATAAAATTCATATAGCATGAAAGTAGCCATTAACCATTTTAAGGTGTATAGCATTTATTACATTCACAATGTTACATAAACATCGTATCTGACTAGTTCCAAGACCTTTTCATTTCTGTAAATTCACTTTCATTTTTGCAGGAATTTTATCTGGGTAGAGAATTTTTGATGAGTTTTTTTCCTTTCTGTATTTTTAAGATGTTGTTCTGCTGTCTCCTAGCTTGTGTTTTTCCAATGAGGAGTCTGCTGTCATTCTTATCTTTGTTCCTCTGTATGTAACGTGCCGCACCACTCTGACTGCTTAAGATTTGCTCTTTATCATTGGTTTTAGGCAATTTAATTATAATGTCCCTTGGTATAGGTTTCTTCATGTTTCTTTGTGCTTCACATATGTTGAGCTTCTTGGGTCTATGGTGTTATACCAAATTTGGAAATTTTTCAACCATAATTTCTTCAAATATTTTTTCCATCCCTCCCATCTTTGAGGACTTCAAGTGCATGTATATTAGGCTAGTTGGAATTGTTTTATAATAATCACATTGATACCCTGTTTTTTCAGTGTTTTTTTTCCCTCTGTGCTTTATTTAGAGTAGTTTCTATTTCTAGATCTTCAAATTAACTTTTTTTTTTTCCCTCCTGCAATATCTAGTTAGCTGTTAATTTCATCTAGTATATTTTTCAGCTCTAGAAAATTGATTTGGGGCTTTTATATATCTTCAAGACTCTCCTTAATATGCTTATGCTTTCCTTTGCTTTCTTGAACATGTGAGCTATAGTTACAGTAACTTTTTTTTTGGTCCTTGTCTACTTGTCCTATCATCAATGTCATTTATGTGTCTGTTTCTCTTGATTGATTTTGTACTGATTGTATTTTACTTTTGAGTGTTAGATATTTAGAATTTGAGTGCTGAATATTTTTGTGTTTTTTAAATGTCCTTATAGAAGGGTCTAATGAAAGAAGTAGGATTTTTTTCTAATAATTACATGGAGATAATAACTTGTATAGTTACAATGCTTGTCTTAGAGGAAGTGAGGAAATAGTATGAATTTTATTAGCATGACATAACAAAAATCTATAATTTAGGAGATTTTGAGTTGGTTACTGAGTTATTCAGAAGTAAAGAAAAAGGAAATTTAAGTCTGGTTTTCATTACCAGACACCATTCTCTTTGGGAATAGTGAAAAGTCATGGGCTTTGGATTTAGGCTTGCATTTGAATCCCAGAAATAACAGAACTAGCTATGACCTTTGGCCAATTAGTTAAACTCCCCCCCCTTCCAATAAGTCTTTTTTTTTTTTTAAACTGCTTTTATCTCTTAATGTCCTTTTGAGATGAAATGAGAATATATATACATACATGTATGTATCTATTTATGTACATATAAGGTATTTACACGTGATAGGAATTCAACAAAATATTGGGTTTTTTTCACCTTTGCCCTTCCTTCAACTGTTTCATTTTTGCAACAGTGCTACTTCTGGATCACATGTTGATTTGATGTTTAGTAAAATGGGGAGAAAAATAGTCACTACTCAACTATACTTGTTATTCTCAAGCAATTACTCTTAACTCTTCCCATAGCAATAATTTGTTATTCCTGAGCTTTAATTTTTATCAAATTACACTGCAGTTGAAGATACCCAGTTGGTAAACAAATTGCCCCAAAGTGCTTTAATCTATTCAGAATTGCTTCTATTAAGATTTTATGCTGTTTTTTAGGAATTCTTCCCCTCCTGAGTAAACCTGTTATTTGAGAAATATAATCAGAAACTTATTTTTAATAGAGTTTAGAAGGTGGAGAGTTAATAGATTTAAACTGCATGAAGATTTGTACTTTAGTCCCTTATCCATGGTTTCGCTTTGAGCGGTTTTAGTTGCCTGCAGTCAACTGCAATCTTGAAGCAGGTGATCCTCCTCCTGATATATCGTCAGAAGGGCCGTAGTAGCCTCACACTAGGTCACAGCGTCTACGTCATTCCCCTCACTTCGCCTCATCACGCAGGCATTTTATCATCTCAGGTCATCACCAGGCGGGGAGTACAGTATAATAAGATTGTTTTGTGATAGACCACAGCATCTAACATTTATTACAGTATAGTCTATTTTATGATTTGTTATTGTTCTTAATCTCTTACTGTGCCTAATTTATTTTATTTTTTAGATTTTATTTATTTATTTGACAGAGAGACACAGTGAGAGAGGGAACACAAGCAGGGGGAGTGGGAGAGGGAGAAGCAGGCTTCCCGCGGAGCAGGGAGCCCGATGAGGGGCTCGATCCCAGGACCCTGGGATCATGACCTGAGCCGAAGGCAGACGCTTAACGACTGAGCCACCCAGGCGCCCCATTACTGTGCCTAATTTATAAATTAAACTTATAATAGGCACATATAGGGAAAAACACAGAATATTTAGGGTTAGGTACTATCTGTGGTTTCGGGCATCCCCTGAGGGTCTTGAAACCTCTTGCAGATGGGGGCGGGGACTACTGTGTCATCTGTTACTGTGTTAGTTTCCTGTGTCTGCTGTAACAAAACAAAGTTGGTGGCTTACAACAACACACATTTATTTTCTTACAATTCTAGATGTCAGAAGTCCAAAGTCTGTTTTACTGGTAGTGAAATCAAGGTATCAGCAGGGCTGCAGTCCCTCAGGAGGCTCTAGGGGAGAATGGCTTCCTTAACCTTTTCCAGCTCCTAGAGTTACATTCCTTGCATTCACAGTTCATGGCTTCTTTCTTCATCTTCAAAGGCAGCAGTTTACACCTCTTCCAATCTCTTTCTCTTCTCCCTCTGTCCCATAACCTTCTTCAGTAGTTAAATCTCCCTTTGCCACCTTCTTATAAGGACACTTGTGATTAAATTACATTTAGGGTTCACCCAGATAATCCAGAAGAATCTTTCCATCTGAAGAGCCTTAACTTAATCATAGCTGCAATGTTCCTTTTGCAAAATAAGGTAACATTTGCAGATTTTAGGTATTAGGACCTACATATCATTGGGGGCATTATTCAGCCTTCCACACTTTTTTCAAGGGGATATCAACAAATCCATTTTTCAGATGTTAGAGTCCTATATTTTAAAAGCTTGTCAGTTTAATATGTTTTTTCTGCCTATGTCCACAAATATTTAGTTGTGGTGATTCACAAGAAAGACTGTCTTAAAAGTCACATCATTGGGGTGCCTAGGTGTGGCTCGGTCGGTTGAGCCTCCAACTCTTGGTTTCAGCTCAGGTCATGATCTCTCAGGGTCATGGGATCTCATGGGCTTCCTACTTAGTGGGCACTGAGTCCGCTTCCCCTTTCTCTCACCCTCTGCTCCTCCCCCCACTCATGTACTCCCTCTCCCTCTCTCTCTTTCTCAAATAAATAATTCTTTTTTAAAAAAAGTCACATCATTTTCAGAGAATTTATAAGTACTTTCTAAAGTAGTTCATACAACCCATTTTACAAAACCTGTTTTTATGGAATTTAGCCTTTCTCACTGTGTGTGTGCAAATTCTGTAATGGCTCAGATAGCTTTTATAGAAAGTATACACAACTTCCCCACAGTACAATTAGCTAGGGATTTAAATTTTTTAAACTGAAAGGAGGGGTAACTGGGTGGCTCAGTTTGTTGGGCATCTGCCTTCTGCTCAGATCATGATCTCAGGGTCCTGGGATCGAGCCCTGCATTGGCCTTCCTGCTCACAGGGAGCCTGCTTCTTCCTCTCCTCCCCCCTTGTGCTCTCTCTTGCTATCTCTTTCTTTCGCTCTTTCTGGCTCTCAAGTAAATAAATAAAATCTTAAAAAAAATTACAAAAACCTAAAGGAAACATTTTTCTGAAAAAACTCCTTTATCTGAGGTAAGCTATTCACTAAAATGCTGGAAGGATTAAATTTTTAGATGTTTTTGCAAAAAAGAAACCAAGATAGAAAAAACAATGGAGAGAAAGTAGAAAGTATTTTTGCACATGTAAACAAACTAGCTCCTAGTTTGTCAAAATATACATACTCTTCCTATCATGTAATCCTTTTCAGAAATACCATATGTGATGAAATTTAGCCAGTATCTGAAGCAGATATGAGATAATTTGGAGTTAATAACTTCTAGTCTCAAAGACCAATGCTTTCACCTCACACAGGCTAACGTTATTATTACATAATGTTGTTTTTGTTACTGTATTCTGTTACAGAAGTGGAATCATTCTATCAAAATACAGATCAAAGTTATATTTCCTTGCAGAAGGAAAGCTCAAGAACTATGATAATTGGCATGACTAAAAATAAGTTATTGGATTCTTCTAAACCACCCTATAATTCCAGTGAAGTGTTAGAGTACAAACTGCTTTCAAAATACAAGTAACAGGCAGGTGGTACCAGTGCACATGTATACATCCCATGAAAACGCTTAAGTACTCCTAACAGCGCTTAGCATGCATAGTCACCGTAGTTGTGTCACATACTATCCCGCTTCTGTCAACAAAATTATAGGGGAGGGCCAGGCACACGTTTGGTTACAGCATGAGCTCAGGTCTACCTGACAGAAGAATTCTTTTCCCATCCACGGAGTTGGTATAGGTTAAAGTTGGGCGCTCTAGAGCTAAATTATAATTGTGTGCCAGGATTACCATGTGTCATCTTGAGCACATTACCCTCCGTATACCTTAGGTTCCTCATCTTCAAGAGCGGGATAATAGTGTCTACCTCATAAAGGCTGAGAGGATTTAGTAGCACAGGGATACTGGTTATAACTGTGTCTGACCATGTGGTAAGCCTTCAGAAATGTTAGTTATAAACAAAGAATTGACCACATACCCATTTATAAGTTTAGGCTTTTGCTTTCAGGTTTAAGAATGACATACCTGAATTTCTCAGTTTGAATCATCCAATCTGCGGCTTTCCTCCTTTGGCATAAAGGATGATAGTGTTAATTTGTGTGCTCATTAATTTATACAAGAGAAATTGTTGCGATTTCACATCATACCCATTGCAAAAGGTTAAAAACTGAATTTTTTTTGTCATTGACTTTTTAAAATTCAAAAGCTAGTGTTGAAGCTGTTCAGTTTTTATGATATTAAATCTGTAAGCTCTTAGTTTCTTTTTTTTTTTTTTAATATTTTATTTATTTATTTGACAGAGAGAGACAGTGAGAGAGGGAACACAAGTAGGGGGAGTAGGAGAGGGAGAAGCAGGCTTCCTGTGGAGCAGGGAGCCTGATGCGGGGCTCGATCCCAGGACCCTGGGATCATGACCTGAGCCGAAGGCAGACGCTTAACGACTGAGCCACCCAGGTGCCCCAAGTAAGCTCTTAGTTTCTACAGACTTTCCAGTAATTTGGAAAATCAAGAAAATGTTAAAGCAGGATAGTTGAAAATACAGTGTTGAAAAGAAGCAGATGAATAGATATAGCAGATACCTGAGATAACATCATTACTGGGTGGAAAACAGAACATGGCTGAGTTTGTTGGCAAATGATTGAGAAGTGTGTTGCATTGTAGTCTTGTTTGGATATAACAGCAAGCAGACTTTTTCCCTAGCATGGTCATAGGAGATACTGAGTAACATGGGGATTCAGTAGGAGTTTCTTTTATCAATCTGTTAAAAGATTCAAGGAAGAACTTTTTTTTTTTTTAAGATTTTATTTATTTATTTGAGAGAGAGAGAGAGAGAGAACATGAGCTGGAGGGAGAGGGGGAGAGAAGCTGAAGCAGACTCTGCACTGAGTGCAGAGATGGATGCGGGGCTTGATCCTATGACTGCGAGACCATGACCTGAGCCGAAACCAAGAGTTGGCTGCTTAACCAACTGAGCCACCCAGGTACCCCTCAAGGAAGAACTCTAAATCTTAATTCAGGGGCGCCTGGGTGGCTCAGTTGGTTAAGCGACTGCCTTTGGCTCAGGTCATGATCCTGGAGTCTCGGGATGGAGTCCCGCATCGGGCTCCCTGCTCAGCAGGGAGTCTGCTGCTCCCTCTGACCCTCCCCCCTCTCATGCTCTCTCTCTATCTCATTCTCTCTCAAATAAATAAATAAAATCTTTTAAAAAAATAAAAAATAAATCTTAATTCAGTGGAGGCTTTCTTCGAGGGAGTTAAGGAGAAATTTGCCTTCTGACTATATTACAAGTGGGGGAGGGTGTTAGTCTTAGAGAATTTGGAATAGTTAACAGGTTTCTTAAGCAAATGCTTTTGATATTTCTGCGAAAGTACCTTAATAATAGAAAAGAGTGAATGAGTGAGGATACTAGGGATAGGAAGGTGTCTATTTTGTGTTATGACTTAGCTTATAAGTTCATATGAAGTTTTTATTCCTTTCCATAGTCTAGCCATTTTTATTTCTGATATGATTTTTATTATCATGATGTAAAATGTTGTAGGAGACATGCTGTGCTCATGTTTCTGTTTGTAGTACTCTTGTTAATACCGCTCCTCTCCCTTGAGAAGTAAGGCTAACTTGTTTTTCTCAAATGTCTAAAAAAAGCATTCAATTGAGACTCCAGGGTTCTTTCTCACATGATGAGAGGCTGTTTTTGACTGGAAGAGATTTAAGACTAGGTATTACTACTTTGTCCGCACTCCAGAGTATGGCTTTTATAGAAGAACTGAAGAGAACACTGGTTCCTAGGTGTTCACCAAATAGTTGGATGAGGCAACCTTAATTAGGGTCTTGATATTAGCCACTTAAATATTGCAAAATGTCTGCCAAACACGAAGGCTTCAGTAGAATTGGTACTTTTTCTGTTTATCAATTGGTTCAGCTAATATTTGTATTTAGTTAGACGATCATGATCTTCTGTGCTGTGTTAGCCAGAAGAACCAATTAGGAAACTTTTCCAGCTTGAAATGAGTGGCTTTCTTTGAGTTGCTATCTTATGTGATTTCGTAGGACAAGCTTCCTGGTTCACAAAGTGACACAGGTAGTTATATGTTACTTGTTGTGTAAGATAATCCTAGGTATCGTTACACATCATAAGAGAATTTTGAGCAGACCTAGTTGATGGAAAAATTTGCATCAGTGGGTATTTGTGGCTGATTTGTAGGAAGTATTCTATGGGCAAGAGTATTCCCAAATCTGTATTTGCTGGATGAATCCATTATCCATAGGGCTAGAATATTTTTAACTGTCATTTACTTTTTAAAAAAATTTAAGGCCTGTATTTTGTAAAGTGTGCAAATGTACAGTTCACTGAATGTTAATGTATATATTTATCTGTGTAATCACTAAGATAACGTTCTACTAGTTATGTTTTTTAAAGCAAGCAGATATATTGCATTATAATTGTTTGCTTAAATTTCCTTTCTTATTACAAAATAGCACATGTTTACATATTGAAAAATTGAGATAAAAAGTTACTTACATGTCCCAACACGAAGAACTCTGTATGTCTTGATATATATTCATTCATTCATTCACTCATTCGTTATGTGCCTAACGTGTGCCAGGTATTTGAGTTGCTGGGGACACAGCAATAATTTAAAAAGACATAATTCTTGGGGCGCCTGGGTGGCTCAGTTGGTTTAGCGTCTGCCTTCGGGGCAGGTCATGATCCCAGGGTCCTGGGATCGAGCCCCACATCGGGCTCCCTGCTCTGCGGGAGGCCTGCTTCTCCCTCTCCCACTCCCCCTGCTTGTGTTCCCTCTCTCGCTGTGTCTCTGTCAAATAAATAAATAAAATCTTAAAAAAAAAAAAAGACATAATTCTTGCCCTTGAGGAGATAACATTTTTGCTATAGGAGAGGAACAGTAAATAAACACCAGGGGGAAAAATAAAAGAAGGGGATTGGGGAATCCTGGAAAAGGGGAGGAAGGAGCTGCACTTTTACAGAGAGCAATCAGATGGCCTCACTGAGAATGTAACATTTGAGCAAACAGCTGGAAGAGGCAAAGGAAAATGCTAGACAGATCTGAGGGAATGATAGAGTACTTCTTCAGGCAAAGGCCTGTGGTAGGCAGTGCTGAGCATGTTTGAGAAACACCAGGAAGGCCAGTGTGGCTGGAGTAAAAGACACCAAGTGGCAAATGAGTTGGGAGGGGCAGGGGCCACATCCTGTAGTGGTTCTTCCTCCTGGTACACAGGAGAATCCCCTTGGAGGCTGGGTAAACGTTTTCTCACACAGCCAGAGTTGAGAAACACTGGTAGACGGCCTTTAGACCATTTTAAGGACTTTGGTTTTTACCTTGAGTGAGATGGGAAACCATTGGAGGGTTTTGAGGAATGACCCACCTGATTTACATTTTGTTATTTTAAAATATTATGAAAATACAACTTTCTTGAACCATCATCCCACCTACTTCAGTAGCCATCTACTTTTCTTTTTTTTTTAAAGATTTTATTTATTTATTTGACAGAGAGAGAGAGAGAGGGCACAAGCAGGTGAAGCTGTAGGCAGAGGGAGAAGCAGACTCCCCGCTAAGCAGGGAGCCCGACGCGGGGCTCGATCCCAGGACCCTGTGACCATGACCCTAGCCGAAAGCAGACGCTTAACTGAGCCACCCAGGTGCCCCAAGTAGCCATCTACTTTTTGCTTTACTTGCTTTACCCTCACCCCTCTCACCCTTTTTTTTTTTTTTTGCCCCAGAGTATTTTAATGCTAGCTTGGGTTTTTAGAATGATAACTCTGATTTCTGTGTTGAGAGAAGGAGAGGTGGAACAAAGGCTGACTATAAGTATATCCTCCATGTTTTTTTTCTATATATTCTTAAACAAAAATTAAATTGTAGTGTATTTAGTATTTTATAAATTATTTTCATTGACTGTATTGGACATCTTATGTCACTGAATATTCTACTACTAGCTTTTCTTAATGGCTATATAGGATTCCATTATATGGGTGTACCATAATTTATGGTCTTACATTATTGAACATTTTAATTTCAACCTTTGGTTATCATAGACTATGTGGTTGTACAGCCCTCTAGCTAAACCTCTGCATATACCCATAATTTTTTCCTTAAGGTAAATTCCTAGAATGGAATTGCTGTGTCAAAGGATATGCACAAAAATTTAAAGGCTTTTGATATGCATTGTCAAAGTGTTTTTCAGATACCTTTACTAATTTATACTCCCACCAGCTGCTTCTGCAAGTGTCAGGTTTTCTTAAACTCTCACTAACATTGAAATCTTTCATTTAAAAGAAAGGTTTCCTGTTTTGACAGGTGAAAAAATAACTCATGGTTTTAATTTGCAGTTCTTTGATTTCTAGTGAGGTTGAATTTTATTTCCATTTGCATTTAAAAAAATGCTTATTCGTATCATTTGCCAGTTGTATGACATTGGGTGAGTCACTTAGGACCTATGTTTTTGTACTATGAAATGGGTATTGTGTGCCTGCTTCACAGAGTTTTCATGAACATTAAATAAAAGCATTTTGTATGCCCAGGTTTTTAAACTGTTTGACTATGATCCACAGTAAAAAACAAACAAACAAACACCTTTCATTGCAACAAGCATAGGTAAATATGTAGCCAAAAGTTTCATGGATAATACATATACTGTTGTCAAGTGAGATGCACTCTGATACTTGACATTCTCATTCTTTTTTTTTTTTTAATGCCCGTTGTTGGGGCGCCTGGGTGGCTCAGTCAGTTAAGCGTCTACCTTCAGTTCAGGTCATGATCCCAGAGTCCTGGAACTGAGCCCAGAGGCTGGCTCCCTGCTCAGCTGGGAGCCTGCTTCTCCCTCTCCCTCTGCCACTCCCCCTGCTTGTGCTCTCTCGCTCTTTCTCTCAAATAAACTAAATCTTAAAAAATAAATAAATAAAAAATAAAATACCCATTGTTAACTATTAAATTGATCATGACACTCTGGGTTGTGATGCAGTGTTTAAAAAACACTGCTGTAAATTTTAGAGTACTGTATCTTGTTAGGTGCTCTTCTACCTACGGTAATTACCTCTGCCAAATACCTTGGAAGTCAGTCTGCCCTTTATCTCTTCTAAAATTTGCTTTCAGAAAGGCTAAATAGGAGAAAGACCACAAATCTAGCTTGTTGTATTTCTATATCAAGTTTTTCATCAGTGAAAAATACTAAACTTATTCACAGTCAGAAAAATGTATTTGTTTGGGCTTCTATAATGCCATAATGACTGAATTATTAACTCCACTTTTTTGAAATAGATCTAATGCAGTTGAACAAAAACACTATATCACTCTAGGGATTGTATTTGTAAAACCCCAAATTGGGACACAGCATCTGACAAAAACTTTTTTCTATAATTTTTGTTACCTGAAAATCTTGACAAAAGTGGGAAACATGAATCACATTTAGTTATATTTAATATAGCCCTTTTTCAGTAGAACAAATAAGTGTATGAAAGCTGGATAGCCCTGAGAAACTGAGAATGTGCGGCACCCATACATAAAATGCCAGATGCTATTCACTGGGAGACTTCTAGCTAACCTATGTGAGGACCACTCAGAAAGGAATTAGCCAGATGTAATTATTAGCTGTGACTAGAGAAAACTCCATTAGATTGGGGTGATTCTTTCAAGTCTGAGGAATGTTGGGATAGAAACTGCATAGAGAAACAGAGTGGGTATTGGGTGGTGGTGTTTACTATTTGAAAAACACCGAGGAGTTTAACCTATTCAACAATAAAACCATGTTGTTACTTTTGACTTCTAGTTTAACATTAAATGTTTTGTTTAAAAATTTTTTTGATGCGAAGCCAGGAAAACTTTAAAAGGCTCTAAGTTAAAAGTTTGACTAATGAGCATTTACTACTCCTCTACTCACCCCTTCACAAAGGAAAAATTTTGAGGAATGCCAGAAATAATTTGGCATATAAAAATTAAAACTGAATTCAATACCAAAGAACTGTAATTTACCTTTGAAAAAGAGCAGAATATATATGCTGTTTCTATACTATATTGATTTTCAAACATTAAATGTCATCAGATTTAGAAAAATAAGCTACTCTGCTTTTCTGCACTTCAGTGGGTGTTGACTTTAATTAAGTTTATATATGTGGTTAGAATTATGAGCTTTCCCCCTGCATATGGTGTAAGTGCTGAATTTTGGATTCTGGTCTCTTCACTCTCTGAGGCTAAAATTAGGTTTTAAACAAGCTCAGGAATAAGTATAGAAATCTATAGGGCTCAAATGGGCCAGAAATATATGAAGAACTCCTCAGCTTCACTAGTAATCAGGGTTGTGCAGATTAAAGCAACAATGAAATGCCATTTCATGCCCATCAAGTTGGCACAAATTAAAGCTGTTATTTGAACATTATCAAGTGTTGGGAGGAAATAATCTAAGACTATTAGAATATAAATTGGTACATGTGCTGTGAAGAGCAATTTGGAAATATGGTATGGTGCATACCCTCTGACCAGGAATTCTAGTGTATCTTCTTGCATGTGTGCACAAATAAACACACAGGGGCATTCTTTGTAATAGTATAAAAATTAGAACCTGTATGTCTATCAGTAAGGAAATGGCTACATAAAATAGTCCGTTTATTTTCCACTTGAAAGACAGCGTGAATATCATGTGTAATTTTAAAATTACTCTTAAAGTTTTAAAAAGGTAAAATCAATTTTAATACAGTTTGGCACAATATACCCCAAATATTATCTTTTTAACATGTGATTAATATAAAAATAATTGGGCTGGGGTGCCTGGATGGTTCAGTCAGTTAAGCATCTGCCTTCGGCTCAGGTCATGATCTCGGGGTCCTGGATTGGAGTCCTGAGTCAGGCTCTCTGCTTAGAGGGAAGTCTGCTTCTCCCACTCACTCTCCCTCTGTACTCTGTCACTCAAATAAATAAAATATTAAAAAAAAAAATCATTGCGCTATTTTATATTCTTTTTTCATACTAAGTCTTTGAAATTCCTTATGTATTTTGCACTTAGAGCACATCTCCGTTTGGATGCTAAAGTTTTTATTAGAAATATTTGATCTGAATTTAAATTTCATTAAAAGTGCAGTTGAAATAATAGATTCACATACCCAAGTTGTTCCATACATGCTTAAATGTGTTTACATAACTGACTTGGATATCAAAAAATCTAAACTAACTCACTTTTTCAGTTGCATTAGCCATATTTCAAATAATAGGTAGTTATGTGACTAGTAGCTACCATATTGGATAGCGTAGCTCTAAGTATAGCATAAACTTTAGCATAGCAGTTAAAATGAATGATCTATATTATATGTATAAAACATGGCTGATTATTCAAATTTCACAGTGTCACTAAAAATTCTAGAGAAATGGTGTGAGGTTTTATTGTTTGTTTTGAGCAATTGAAAATATTCACAATAATACAGGGAATAATGTAATATTCATGCAACCACTATTCAAATGTAGCAGACGTTAACATTTTGCCACAGTACCTTCAAATCTTTCTCTTCAATCCTGGATTTATTTTTTAGAATATCTACTTCAGATACTATATGGCTTGAGCATCCACTTGTTTAGTTTGTAGTAGGTGTACAGGAAAAGAGTACCTAAGAGTAATATTGTTCCGGGGTGCCTGGGTGGCTCAGTCGGTTAAGTGTTTGCCTTTGGCTCAGGTCATGATCCCAGGGTCCTGGGATCGAGCCCCACGTCGGGCTCCCCGCTCAGCGGAGAGCCTGCTTCTCCCTCTCCCACTCCCCGTACTTGTGTTCCCTCTCTCGCTGTCTCTCTCCCTGTCAAATAAATAAATAAATAAAATCTTACCAAAAAAAGTAATTATAGTTCCTTGAGATATTAATTGGTATTAGAACTTAAATAGTCTTGTAATGTTTAATGCATTTGTAAAGTTTTGAGGAATTGGATGTCTACTAGAAAATTATTTTAGATTTTTAGGAATGCACCACCTATTTTAACAAGAATTAAATTCTCAATAAGAGGCTGTTTTCCTTAGATTTTCCTAGTGTATATTTTCAGTTTTTACAATTTAGCTTTATTTAGTGGAAATAATCTGTGAAGAGAAGAATGTTTAAAGTCTAATAGAATTGAAAATACAATACTAACTTTAAATGTAGTGAGTTGTCAGGAATACCTCTTGATATATTTTTAAACATCCAGTATTTTATCTGAAATGGATAGGGCTTAAAATAGGAAAAGGGGCAGAGATGATGTCACTTGGCAGTTATTTAATAAATAGCAAGTCAGGTTCTTTGAGCATTGAAGGGTGTTGCCAAAATATATATGAGTGGGTTTGCTTGCTCTTTACTATGAATTTTGTCCTATCTCTTGGTGTTTTAAATGTAGCTCCTGTAGCTAAGTGCCCAAGGTAAGGAAGTACTGTAGTCTCTTTTAATAACTAGTGCTGTGGCCTAATGAAAGGACTAAGATTGATAAAAACCACTCTTAAAATGAGGGATGGTATATAAACAATCTTGTTACTGTTTAAGTATAGTTTATCATTTAATCTTAAATTCCAAATGGAAGTGGAATTTCCAAATGGAAAATTTGATTGTTTTCTTCAGATATGTCAATTAAATCAAATATTTGATGTCATGAAAGTTTCTGGTGCTAAATTGTTGTGATGCAAACAACAATTTTCTAAAAAAAATCTTTCATATGAATAGCTGTTTAACCAGTTAAAAGACTAAGAAACTCAAATTTTAAAAATCATACAATTTAAAAGATTATACAATTCTTTTTTTTTTTTTAAAGATTTTATTTATTTATTTGAGAGAGAGAATGAGAGAGAGAGCACATGAAAGGGGGGAGGGTCAGAGGGAGAAGCAGACTCCCTGCCGAGCAGGAGCCCGATGCAGGACTCGATCCAGGGACTCCAGGATCATGACCTGAGCCGAAGGCAGTCGCCCAACCAACTGAGCCACCCAGGTGCCCAAAGATTATACAATTCTAAAAAATTCTTGCAGAAAAGATGTTTTGTAGTTGGTGTCATATTTTGATACCTGGATTATAGCAGTGTCACTTTACAATTTTGGGTTTGCTAAATAGTAACAATTGAAGTTTTAAAAAAAACGGGTGCCTGCTATGGTTTTGGTTCATCACTAGATGGAGTTCTTGTAGTACAACTATGTGTTGGGCAGCCGTTAGTAGAATAATCTCTGCTTCCCTCAAAGTAAGCACGCATTTTTTTAAAAAGATAACATTCTACACATCTACACAATCAGCTGTTAAATACATAACAGGGCAATAAAAATACATAGTTGGTAGTATGCAGTTATAATCTTTGAGCAGCCTCAAAACAGCTATTTTAGTCAATAAGATTTTTCTTATGTGGGTATGTGGGGAGAGGGAATTCAACCAGTTCCCCGATAATCCAGAGGAATTACAATTTATAGTATTACCTGTACTGGATAATTCTGTTGAGGAAATTCAGGTGCTTGAGTTCTGGCTTGTCTGAAGACATTCTGTGCCACCCCCACTGGCCCTGAAAGTAAGTTCTTCACCTATTACATCTGAAGTTCAGTGATCATTGGTTCTCTCTTCACTCCCTGTCTTATCCTTTCCCATGTCCTTTAGGCCTTAAGTACTATCCAGCTTCTCAAATTCCAAAAACTAAGCTGAGAGTAGAATGTTTTTTATCTTACCTTTTGTGTATTTACGTCTAGTGAAGGAGAGTATTTTCTTGGATTTCTGCTTCTCCTTTCTCTTTATTCCTCTTTATGAATAATAGGAATACCTTCATATTGTGTACTGTTGAGTCGGTTGAGTTCCACGTTATTAAAATTTGTCACTTACTCTGTGGTTCTTTGGCAGTCTTCACAAGTGGCCCCTGAAACAGTCTTTTCTCGATGTTACTTTTGATGTGCATGTAGTTTCCTCCACAGTGCCACTTAGAGTCTTTTCGTACCTATGCAAGGTTAAAAAATTAAGTAATACTTAAAGGTTTATATGGACAAGTACTAGTTGCCTATCTCATTCAGTTACATTTTATTGGGGGGCACTTTCTTGTAGGGTTTATTTTATGTAAACCTCTTTCTTCAATTATCATTTGTGTAATTTTTAAAATGAAAACTGCCTGGAACAATTAGGAAACTTGTTTTATCCCATAAGAAGTCTGGAGGCTGAGTCATTGATTCAGTGACACAATCAAGGAAGCAGATTCTTTGTCTTTCCATCTGCTATTCTTAGCAAACAACGTCGGCTTTGTTCTCAGGTTAGCTGCCTCACAGTAAGATGACTCCTTCAGGTCCAGTGTCACTGCATACCTCCCTTCTTATGTGTGAATCTCTTTGTGTGCATACCCAGATGCTTCCAGCAAACCTTCCCTGGTTATCTCATTGACCTGTAGTGCTTCAGAGGTCCATTCCTAAGCTGACTTCTGGAAAGAAGAATGGGTTGCCTTGATTATCCTAGTAAAGTTTATAGTCATGTGGAGGAGAGTTAGAGCACCAGAACAAATCCAGAATATGTAAGGAGGGAGTGCTGAAGAATAGTTGGTGGATAGTCAGCCAACAATGTTTATAACAGTGTCAGACTCAGTGGAAGGTGTTATTTACCTTGTTTCTTAAATTTCTACCACGCTACTTTTTTTTTTAATTAATTAGAAAGTCAGGATATTATTTGAAACCATAACCTTCTTTATAATCCCTTTGCTACAATGTTTAATTGTACTTACATCTATGAAAAAGAATATTTTCATAGATGTAAGCTAAACATTAAAAGAAGACTAAGGAGGGGCACCTGGGTGGCTCAATTGGTTAAGCATCCGACTCATCTCAGCTCAGGTCTTGATCTCAGGGTCATGAGTTCAAACCCTGCGCTGGGCTCCAGGCTGTGTGTGGAGCCTTAAAAAAAAACAAACTAAGGAATGTATAATTTCTTTTTCTTCCCTTGAGCTTGGTTGTTAATATTGGATCCATACCTTTGCACTTCCTTGGAACATAAATTTATCGCATAATTGCATAATGTTTGCAAAAATACAGATTTCAGTAATAAAAAAATAAAATAACATTATCATTGAGTTTTTCTAATCGAATCTATCCAGATGACAAATGTTAACTTTTTCCCTTTTTTTCTGGATCTAGAGCTTATATATATCTTTGGCAAATAGTCTTGCTGTTTTGCTTCAGTTTTCATGATTCTTGTTTCTTCCTTATTACAGAGATGCCTAATTAAATATAGTAATTCTTTGTCAATTCTAATGAGTTTGAGTGAACCTTGTTTTTAAAACAAAATTTTGATTTTACTACGTTTTTCTCATGTCATCCTATACTTTTCATTCTTCTAGTTTTTCACATCCATATTAAGTTTTGGAGTTGATTACTGCATATAGTACTTTTACTAAGTTTTAGCCCAAGATGAAAAACTTTAGAATTAATCTTATACTGGCTTCTTGGAATTATTTTATAAGCCAACTGGAAAATTGGCTAAAATCTTATAATAGGTCATTTGAATCACTCATTGTCCTGATTATTGATGTAAGAAATGACAAAGTAGATGATTCTCTAGGATTAAAGTGTATGTGTGTGTGTACACACACGCGGTGTATCTATTTAGTTTTGTTTCTTTAAGCTAGTTTAAAGCATTAACTGCCAAAATCTATTTGCTTTGAAAATTGATTTTTAGATTAATCCCTTAGAAGAGTTTACTTTGAATGCCATTAACAAACACCTATTTAAGAAATAATACTGTGGTCATTACTAAAAAGGCTTCAGTTTTTGTATTGGATCTTTGATGTATATTTTCTAGTGACAATTAATAATGTCAGTAAAAATGGCAGAATATCCAGACCATTGTGGTTATAAACATAAGTCCTATGAGATGTTAATGTGTTATGTGGAAAACAATTCTGGGATCAGCTCATTTTGCCACATGTTGGGTTGTTCAGGCTTAAATGGGTTTCTTTACTGCAGGACTTCTTAGGATCTTTAATATACTAAGGTATATTATAAGTGCTTCAGGATGGGATGTAACAGTGTTTGCAGAACTTATTTAAAAATGGAACATTTATTTCTAGGACTGTTCCATAGAATATACTTTAGGAAATAATGGTATTTGGTGCAGTTAGTATTTGTGTGAACTGCCATGAAGGAAGTAGTGTGTGTAACCTTTATTGATGAATGCCATCCAGTTTATTTGAAAAAGTATTAACTTTAACAGTTGGACTCTTGGGACAGTAAGTTTCAAATGCTTTACAGATACTCTTAAGAAATAAGAGCTTGAAGATTTCAGGTATAGTTTTTCTACTGCTGCTTCTACAGCTTTTCTCTAAAATGAAATTTATCCACATGCTTAATGTTGTTGGAATGTATCTTAAACAGACTAGTGATAAGATCTCTTGATGACTCCCCCAACTTTTTACTCCCGACTGGTTTTCTCTACTGCGTTCCAAACTAATATTTTTAAGTTCCTATCCTGACAGTTTTAGATGCAAACCCTTATACGCATCTGAACTGTTCAAAACTGAGCTCATCCTCTCCCATTTCCTCCTCCCCCAATCCCAGACTTGACTTTCTGTTTTCCATCCTGGCTAGTGACACTATTGACATTTTGGCCTGGACAATTCTTTCTTGTAGGGGACTGTTCTGTGCATCGTAGATGTTTAGCAACATCCCTGGCTTCTACCCACTAGATGCCAATAGCAATCTCCTTCAGTTGTGACAACCAAAAATGTCTCCAGACGTTGTGAAATGTCCTACAGGGGACAAATCACCCCCATTTGAAAAACACTGCCCTACAGCCAATGTATTACTTAATCTTACTGATTCTGTTTTCTAAATTTACCTTTAATCCCTCCTCACGTCTTTATCCCACTCCCTACCTCCATTCCTCTTTGTTTCTAATACTTGGGTTTCTTTCATAAGGGTCTGACTAGCTGTCCTATATTCAATCTTGTTTCTGTCCCATCCACCTGCTTTAGTACTGCCAAATTTATCTTTCTAAAATGCAAAGCTGTTCTCTATTTACAATCTCTGGGTAGTTTCTGGAGGGGACCCTCATGAACTGGCTTCTCTCTTTAGCCTCATTCTTCAAAGGCACTCATACTCACTATACACCCCAGTGTACTGTGCCTTCTTCCCACCATACTGTACTTTGTTTCAAACTCTTACCTAGACATCAGTTTCTCCATGGTAGCTCCCATTTATTTTCAGAGAAGGTGTGATGGTGAAAAGCATTTTTTTTTTTTTTTTTGACATTTGTCCTCCCTCATCAAATTGAACTTTTCAGGGGCAGGGACCATCTCTCTGTTTTTGGCATGTAGTAGATATTCAATAGAAGTCTGAACCATTGATTAGTATGCCTTGATAGATGTGGTAACTTCCTCATTACTTCTAGGAATCCTGTTCCCTGTGTCAGCAGTGACATTATTTTCCTAATCTTTTTCATCTAGACTTTGATAGGCTTTTGACCACAGAAATCTGGGACTATAATTTTAAGAAATCACCTATTCAGGACAGAATTGAAGAAAAGCAGTGTACTTAGTTGACAGATTCACAAGACACACTTGTAAAACATCTAGTTTAAAGATTTTTATTCAGAGGGAATTGAATGGTGTGGATTAATTGTGCAGATTAATATAATTGTTTGAATTAAAATGTGAAAAGTATTAGACTCACAACATTGGATTTCTATTGATAAGGATTTGTTAAAAGGCTTGTAAAAAGCAGTATCATTGTCTTAACTATTTTAGTTTTTCTTAAGATTTTATTTATCTGAGATAGCAAGCGTGCGTGCAAGAGTACGCGCATGAGCGAGGGGGGGCGGGTGCAGAAGAAGAGAAAGAAGCAGGCTCTCCACTGAGCAGAGAGCCCGATGTGGGGCTTGATCCCAGGACCCTGAGATCATGACCTGAGCTGAAGGCAGGTGCTTAACCAACTGAGCCACCCAGGCGCTCCTTAACTGTTTTAGTTTTTTATAAAATACATATATTGCAATATCCTGCATTATTTAGAAATTTATTCCCTGTCAAATGGGGGAAAAAGTTGTTAGTAAAGACTAGAGTTCCTACTTCCCTTCCTTCCATGCCTTAATAAATATAGTTTTGTGTGATTGGGTTTTCCTGTGAATACAGTCAGGCTGACCAACTACACTTACACCTAGAACTTTAATTAAAAGGTGAAGAAGAGAAAACTTGAGGTTTGCAGGGCTTTTGGAAGATAACCCAGATGTAGCATCAGCCTCATTGAAAAACTGAAGGATTGAAGGTGGGGAAACAAGGAATGAATAAGACCTATTCCCAATTCAGAAGAATTCTTCATCCCGGCACAAAGCCTTGCCAGATTATTAATAATTATTTATTGGATGAATCTATATATAATGTGAGTTAAGCCAGAAATGATGGCTTTCTGCTTCAGTTTTTAGGGAATGGTATAAAATATATCAGTTCCTTCAAAAGAGATTCATTTAATAAGAAAAGTTGTAATGGAGGTTTCCAGAAATAAAACTGGGAAGAGGCACGTTACTTATAGGAAAGGTTCCTCCCTTTCATACCTGCTCTCTAAGGGTGGAAGCAGATCATAGGCATATGTGACACCCAGCCCATTATTAACCTGAAGAGTCATGTTGCCAAGGACCCAGATTTGCCTTGCCTGTTTTTCAGTTTCTCCCTTTTCTATATTCTCCTTTCTTTAAATTTAAATTTTTAAACATTAAATACTGGTTAAAATTCTCTTTAGGCCTTAAGCAGCTTTAGGAAAGAAAGATGTTGTGTAATTGAAAGAAATGAGCTTTATTTGGGCTCAAAACAAAAAAAGCCAGGTAAAGGCTTTTCTGGAAGAACTTCTCAGAACTTGGAAAATTTTGCATTATAACGCTTCTGTTGCATACAGATCATTGCATGCTTGTTTTCCACACTGTAAAATAAACTAATGATATTTTGAATATACATTTTTTAATAGCTTTGGTTCTTAAAATTATTTTTGGGCGCCTGGGTGGCTCAGTCGGTTAAGCATCTGCCTTCGGCTCAGATCATGATCCTTGGGTCCTGGGATCAAATCCCACATCGGGCTCCTTGCTCTGCGGGGAGCCTGCTTCTCCCTCTCCTCCCCACTTGTGCTCTCTCTCACTATCTCTGTCTCTCTCTCTCAAATAAATAAATAAAATCTAAAAAAAAAATTATTTTTAAAATTTGTATATCTTTAAGGCCTTACTTAATCTCAATAAAAGATATTGTGGCTGTGAGCTACTTAGTTTTCCATATACCTTTTAATAAAGTGGAGATTATATTGAATGTAAACTTTTTCAGTAAGTTATTTATATGTTATCAGAATGTTTTAAATGGGTAAAAATTTTTAACCTAGTGAGGGTCTAATATAAGATTCTTGTATTTTAATAGGATATAGTCCATTCTCATTATTTGCAGTAGTTGTGTTCTATAAAGGCACCACGAGCACTGAATTGTCAAATAGTGAATGATTGCTCCCAGGGGATACACAGAGTTCGGTTCCTACAAGCCTCTGGTCGTATTTTCATCAGTCAATACATAACCTTGTTTTATGTGTGTTTGTATTTAATGACACCTTATTTAATATGTATTATTGATTCGTTACCTTTGAACTCATGGCCAACAGCACTATAATTCATGCCTGAGCAAAGCTTACATAACGTATTCTCTCCATACGACAAATCAGTCTTCTTGCATCTAGGAACAGATAGCACTTCAGCACAGTGCTTGGAAGCTCGTTTTAAACAGAGAAAGCACCAACGAAAAGCACAGTAATGTGAAACACATGGTGCTAAATAGATCACAAAAAAGATCACTTGTTTACAGTATGAGAGCTGAAACAAGAGGGCAAAGTGTTTCCTTGATCAACCTCAGATGGAAACATACATGTCAGGTGATTCACATCTTTCCAATTGCAAAAGACTAAGAAGGTACCTCAAGTATTGATTTTGAAGTTACAAATACATTTTAGTGAGTGGGAAGATTTGCAAATACAGAATCTACAAATAATGAGGATGGACTGTTATTGTTTTAAAGAAGCTTATGATTGAGTACTTAGAATATTCCAGATTTAAAACAATATTTCTCTTATTTTGGGGCATGTGGGAGTTTTGGGTTAAGTGGAATGAGCCTCACAGTTTTCATGTTCTGTTGTCCAATGGAATAAAATTGTCTGCTCTCAATCTGTCATTTTATTTTTTGCCCTGTAGGGAACAACCCATCTTCAGCACTCGAGCTCATGTCTTCCAGATTGACCCAAACACAAAGAAGAACTGGGTACCCACCAGCAAGCACGCAGTTACTGTGTCTTATTTCTATGACAGCACAAGAAATGTGTACAGGATAATCAGTTTAGATGGCTCAAAGGTAAGTTACATTTACTTTAAATAATCTTTCTGTTTTATTCAGTAGAGCATTTTCTGTTTTATTTGGAGGATTTTTGTCTTTATTAAAATACAGTGTTTCCTTTTGAGTTTTAAAAACTTAACTTTAAAAAACCAAAATTGATCATTCTTAGGGTACTAACATATTTTGTGTACTAAGTTGGATTGACCACCTTATTTATATTGAGTTAACATACCAAAATATTCTACAAATTTTAGGTTAGTTTATTTGATAAATATTCATTGCATATCTATTACATGTCGGGCACTATGGGAGGTGCTATGAATATAGTGGTAAACAGAATAGACACAGTTTCTACTCTTTTGGAGCATAAAATCTAGTAAGGAAATAGAATTCTTTCCAGATACACTTCTGTAGATTAGTAGGCAATTCACAATCCCTAAATGGTATGAAGTCTGGTCAGTGTCACCATTAAAGCTGACATCCCTTATTCTGAAGAGAAGTACGTGGACAAGACCTAAGTTTTTATTTTTAGGAGAGGCAGATGGTATAATGTTTAAGAGCACAGGCCACCTGGGTTCATAGCTCAGCTCTACCATCTACTAAGTGTTTGATTTTGGGCAAATTACTTCTCTGAGCCTCATATTCTCACCTCATTAGGGGTGTTAGTAAGGATTAAATGAGTTAATATCTGCAGAGCACTTTGATCAGTGTCTTGTAGTTAGTATGCCTTTCAAAGAGGAGAAATTCCATTTTTTCATCAATGAATTTTGAATAGCAGAGAGAGATACAGAAATACCAGACATTGGATTCTGGATAAAATGTGTATAGAAAGATGAGGGCTCCATTCTTCTCCTTCCAGCTTTTTTGAAGCCATGAGGCCTTTCAAAAGCTCCCAGAAATTGTAGCAGTTCGGCGTAAGGGTTAAGAGCACAGACTGTAGACGCAGACTGTCTGGTTTGAATTTTTGCTCTACTGCTGACTAGCCATGTGACCTAGAACAAGACACTTAATGTCTTCACACCTCAATTTTCTCATCTGTGAAAAGGAACTAATACAAATATCTACATCACTACACCACAGGATTGTTGTGAAGATTAAATAAATTAATTTAGGCAAAAGCACTTAACGGGTGTATAGTAATCAGTATGCAAACACTGACTGTTTTTGTTATTATTAATATTTTTAGGCTGTTGGTTATGTATTGTCTAGTAGTTTTGGGGAACAAAAGATAATTTAATGTTCAACTTTGAGTTTGTTTTTTCATGAGCTCACTCATTATCTCCTTAACTAGATTACAGAACTCCAGGGGCTGTTAGCACCTTATCTTGTACTTAAGTGACTAATGTGTATTTATTAGAATAATTGATTCTCGGGGTACCTGGGCGGCTCAGTCGGTTGAGTGGCGGGCTCTTGATTTTGGCTCAGGTCAAGATCTCATGGGTCCTGGGATTGAGTCGAGCATCGTCGGGTTCCCTGCTCCGTGGGGAGTCTGAGGATTCTCTCCCTCTGCCCCTCACCCCGCTTTCTCTTTCTTGGTCTCTCTCAAATAAATCTTAAAAAAAAAAAAGAATTGATTCTCTTTCATTTTTACTTGGAGGATTTAAGGACTTGAGAAATAGTAATAGCTAATTTCTATAAAATTTTTTTTTAAGATTATTTATTTATTTGAGAGAGAGAAAGAGCATGAGGGGGTGGGCAGAGGCAGAGGGAGAGAGAGAAGCAGACTTCCCCCTGAGCAGGGACCCCAACGCCAAGCTCGATCCCAGGACCCTGAGATCATGACCTGAGCTGAAGGCAGACACTTAACCAACTGCACCCAGGTACCTCTACAAAACTTCTTTAATGAAGAATAATTTTGTCATATTTTGTAACTGTTAGTGAAATCACCAGATTTTAATTGTTACGATCTCAGACACTAGAATATTTATTTATTTATTTTCCCTGACTAGAACTTTCAGTTCTCTACAATCTGCGTTTCCCTCTTGGCCCAAACCACAGAAAAGACATGGTTTTATTTGACGGGAGAGTTAAATGGAATAAAGTTCAACTGAAGTATTCCCTTGTCCCATGTGATTAAATAACTCTCATGTGTTCTTCGTTCTCAAGCAATAGGAACTATTGCTGCTGGCATTTCCATTTTTGAATATACTTTGCAGCTTGTAATCATTAGACTCTTAAATAACTCTTGTGAACGAGTTTTTGTTTTGCTTAACAACATCTACCATCTGTAGCTGTTATACTCTCTAGTTACTTTTTAAAAACTGATGCCGGTAGCTACTGCAGTTCCCTGCTGGAGTAGTTGTTTTTTGGTAAGCAGTAGTGGTTTACTTGTGGCTAAATGAGTGTTTTTCTGCCCCCCACCCCCACTTCTATTTCTGCACTGCATGATGAGTTGGAAAGCCCTTAGGTGCCCCTGATTAGAAAATGTCCGTTTGTTCTCATTTAATGCCCTTACTGTGCATATGAAGTTTGCTTAAAGGTTTTCTAATCAAGCTGCAGAGACATCAGCAAGGCTGAGGCCAGAATAAGGGCCCTCTATGAACTGTAATGACACAGCATTTTTACCTCTTTTCCTTGAAAGGACAGGAACTCTGGGATTGAGAGACAAATTTATCTTAAAGAACTAAGATTTTTCTTCTAAGTGGATTCATATTCAAATAGTTCAAAGCATTCAAGTCAAAGAATTCTAATGAATAATTTTTTTGAAGTGTGGAATCATCTATCGTTTTAAAGTTTTTCTTTGGTGATTAAAGAATCTCCATACAAGTAATCCCAGGACAAGTGGAGGCAAGGAAAGGTTCAAAATGGGAGTGAAAATGGAACTCTTAAACTTAAAAGCATAAAGAAGTTCACTTGACATAGCTAAAACTGAAGGTCTGTGGTGAACAGCAGATGGGTCAGGATGCCTGTAAAACCTCTTGCTACCTCACATATTGAGAGTTACTGGGATCACATGTAAAATGCCCTTCTGTCCTTGAAAACACTCCGATTCCAGCTCAAAAGCATCCTCTTCAGGGAACAGCTGAGGACCATCACATCTAACATAGGACCTGCCAGTTCTGGCCTTCGAGGCTCTCAGACTCTATCACATGCTGGTAGGGGCTTCACAGCACTTACCACTCTGAAATTAAATTAGTCAGCTATTTATTTCTTTGTTCATTGACCAACTCTTCTTGCTTTAGAATGTAATCCACAGTTACATTGCCTCTCATTGTTACATTTCAAGTCTCTAAATTGTGCTTGGCATTTAATAGGTACTCAGTTAAAAAAGCTGACAAAAAGCTAACCAAATGATTCCATAACCAAATTCCTTACCTTTTGTTATTCCATTCCTTACCATTTGTTAATAGATTCTTTTCCATTTAGTTTTTCATTTCATGACAACCTGCAAGTTAGAGCACTTGTTAACCACATTTCACATAATCCTAAAATCACATGCTAGGAAAAGGAGCTTTTGAACTGAAGGGAAAGGAGGTATGAGTATATAAATTTTGTCAGAGGTAAAAATGCTTAATCAAGAATAAGTATTCTCATAGAACAACAGCTAATATATCTGTTGTTTGAGACAGAAAGCAAGGGACCACTCTTTCTTTTACTGTCTTCTTTAGTAGGACAAGTGTCCTACATTTATTATTGCAACTTCATCGATATGTGCATAGCTCATAAATATTTATATTCATACTGTTCCCATGGCCAGTAGCTTTAGCTTTGTTTTGAAAATGCTTGATTTTCAGTCCACATTTAGTAGTTCACCAAATGACTGCTTAAGAATTTGGTAACATTTTTTTTTATTATTATTACTGGAATCACTTTGTAATCTCAAGTTTGGAGAGCATTAAACTACTTAACTAAGACTGATTCTATACTTTTGCAGTACTGGCAGAGGGAATGTACTTTAGTATTTTGTAATAATAGTTGGAATTTATTATAGGGATCACCAAAATTAATATTTAACAACACACTAAAATACTAGTTTTCTAAGAAACTATGTGTTCAACAGAAATGATAGTGATTCTCTGTATCATGAATTTATACCACTTTATGAGAAAAGAAGTAAAGTATATATTTAGGGGTTTGTTTTTCCCTTGAGTAAAGGAAAAAGTACTAAATGATTGAAAGTCTTTTCTGTATCATAATATATTTAAGCTTTAAGAAAACTCTTGATTATGGATTTTAGAAAATTAGCATACAAATAGAAAATTCGTTCTGTTGATGTATTCATTTTTGAAAGATTGTTTGGAGGGTAGGGCCTTACTTTTAAAGAAACAACTATTAAAGCCTACTTGCTTCCAGGAAGTATTACTCAAAATTAATAGATACTGATCCTGTATGTTCAAAGGAAAGAAACTGGCCACACTAAAAACTCTTTAAGATTTTTTGCGTTATTGGAAAACTTATTTTGATTGTAAAGTGTTGAAATTTTTGTTAGAGTACCTTTATATTTATAGTTCTATTAGTTACCATTTTCTACACTGTCACTTAAAATGTTAAAAACTATTTCTAGGGCACCTGGGTAGCTCAGTCTGTTAAGCATCTGCCTTCAGCTCAGGTCATAACCCCAGGGTCCTGGGATGGAGTCCTGCATCGGGTTCCCTGATTGGCTGGCGGGGAATCTGCTTCTCCCTCTCTCTGACCCCCCCCATTCTCTCTCTCTCTCTCTCTCTTGCAAAATAAATATATAAATTTAAAAAGATTTATTTATTTAAAAATAACTATTTCTATAGCTATCTTGTGACTCATTAGAAATCCTAAGTTCTTATGGAACTAAATCGTCCTGTGTTTAAATTTTTGCTAGATTTTGGCTAGTTATTCATATTTGTCTTATTTTTCAGGCAATAATTAATAGCACCATCACCCCAAACATGACATTTACTAAAACATCTCAGAAGTTTGGCCAGTGGGCCGATAGCCGGGCAAACACTGTTTATGGACTGGGATTCTCCTCTGAGCACCATCTTTCAAAAGTAAGTTAACTCATAAGATCAAGTGGAAATCTTCAAGTCAGATGTCTTAAATATATAATAGCAAATGGAAAGTATAAAATATACGAGAAATTTGTTTAATATTCTCAGAACAACTGTAGTGACTTTAAAGCAAGAAGTGAGAAATCATTGGATTCCACTGTCAATTGGAAAATTAATTGTACACATTAAAAACGGTCACCATTGATGGAGAAGTATTTGTGTGGTTAACTGTGTGACAGAATTGTCACACAGACAGTTAACATAAAAGGGATTATCACTTCAGAATGGACTTTGCTCAGGGATTAGCACCCTTAGTGGAGATGGTCTGCAAGTAGGTAGATACCAAGCTCTTCTGAATTGTGGAAAACTTAAGCTGATAGTGATAAAGATTTCAGCTTCTTGACATGATAGTAGGCACATATAAATTACTTTGTTTAGGAAAAATGGTGCTTTATCTGGGTGAGAATTACTCCAAACTCTGATGTAGTATAGAGTGAGATCTAATAAACACATGAAGAGTTCTTGGAACATACTGACCAAGTAAATTACTGTGGCCAAAAAGGCCAATAAAATACAGAACATCACCAGGCTAATAAATATTGGAAATAAAACAGTTGTCCTGCTTATAAGCAACAGCATGCAGTGTTCATATCACCAGTGTCTTGAAATCTTGTGGGTGTCACAGAGAAAGAGTATGTAAGGAAAAGAAAACTCTCCCAGGATACGAAGATGATCAAGGAGATGAGGATTACTCACTTTTATGCTCACCAGACCCAAGGATTTATGCTTTAAACTTCTCTCTTTCAAGCCTTCCATAAAAGGATAACACTACATTTGGAACATTTTACGTAGAATTTGGTATACACAGGATCTGGTCCCTTTTGGCAGTTGTAGTTGTTCAGGTTCAGGGTCATCAGGCTCTTGAAGATAGACAGAGTTCATGTTTAACTGTAAGCTATTCGTTACAGAAATCATTTGGATTCTTAAATGAGTTCTTTTTAAAACCGTGTTACTTTTTTGTGAGTATTTATTGACTCAAGCATATAGTTAGATAGCTCAGTAATTGAAGTAATCTTTGTTTCCATTTGTTTTGGTTGTAGACATTCCTTAACACTGTTGTTGTCAAATGTTTTTGTTATCTTTTTGATATAAATTATAGTTTAGAGACCAATTTTAAGGATATTTTAACTTTTGCCTTCATGATTATAAGTCTATCCCCAATAGGATGATAACATGAACAAATGTTATCTAATTTGGTTTCTTTTACACCCATCGTATTCTCCAAATACATTTTCTTGAGTTGTAGTAAAGGTGAGAGTTAGATTCAAAGTCTTTCGGTAGAACAAGGAGACAGGCATCCAGTTGAGCATTGCTGCTCCATAAATAATCCCCTTAGGAAATTACACATTTATTAGAATAAATTTTGCCATTACTCAAGTGGAAGCTTTTTGGAACTTTTTTTTGGAATTGTCTGTTAAAGTCTATTGCAAAAAAAAAAGTTAAAACTGTAATTAGCTTACAGTTGCTAAATTTCTTGACAACACAGGAACTAAATTGTGGATTAATTTGTCAAACTTGCATAAAATGATTTTTAAGTCTAAGTAATTTTGACTACAAATTAAGTTATTGTCACATCTTTGAGGTTACTGGGCAGCCAGCTAATGTGGTAAAGTAATAGGTTATTAAATCCTGTCAATTATACTTTATCCTTTCATTTGATCTTTTTTCTGGAAATGACTTTTATATTTCAAGAATTGTATTTTTCCTCTTTAAATTTAACATACACTTTTGACCAGCCTTACTGGTAGTGATTCCTAGTATTGTGAAGGAGGATTGACATTAGCTCTTGAAGTCTAGTTTATTTATTCACTAGACTTGGCTCTAAGAGTTTATATTTATATGATCATTCTCTTCAGAATGTTTTTGTTGAAAGATGACAAAATCATGATTTATTTTCCAAGCAACCTTGGAGATCAATATTGCTTCTTTGTAGACTATGGGGGGCCCCAAAGAGTTTATAATCTTTTACATAAATTAAGCAAGCATGTAATTATTCTGGTTTATTTTATCATTAAAAACCTTAAGTAAATCAAAGCATTTTAAGGGTTTTGAGAAGGCTCTGAAGGCAATTCTAGACAAGGGTGTCTCAAAATAAGGGAGACTAGCAGCATTGAGAGAAATACTTGGTCTCCTAAGGCTGATGTATGAGGAAAATTGCAACTATGCTTGGATTGTTGGAGTGCTTACTAAGTTGTATTTTGTTATCATGGAAACCCAAAGCCTATAAAAATTAGCAATAGTGTGAGCCTTTATGAAGTTTGAAAGGGTTTTAAGCATTAACTACTTTGGAATGCTAGATGAGCGTAAGAAAAATTCTTCAAATTACGTAAAGACAAATTAATTATGGTTTCATTTTTATTTCATTTACACCAGTGTGAATGAGACCTTTTTAGCTTTGTGTTTAGATTAATTGAACAGAATATCTCCTTACTTTAAAAAGGAGAATCATACTAATATAGATTCAGTTCCCTGATCTACAAGTTATAGATGGTGGGGACAAGTCTAAAGTAAGAAGGAAAGCTGTAATGACAATTTTAATTTTGACCTTCCTCTAAGTCCCCAACACAGGTCAGAGTATCATGACCTCTCCTTCCAAAGTTTTCTTTCCCAAGAGAGAAATGAAATCAGGGTTGGCTTATGGGGGTTTGAGGAGGGAACTGTAATTTCATATTTTTATTACAACTCTAGCAGGTGTTTTAAGTTGCATAGAGATTTTTTATTTTTTAATTTGGTTATTCTGTAGCCTTAACTTACTCCCTCTGAGAATAGTGGTAGACTAGTTTCCGCTTCCAAAACAATAATAGATACTCTTTGTGGCCCTGACATTTCTAGATTACTATGGGTTCATAAGAATTAGCATTTCATGTACTGTAGTTTTTTCTTGTTGTTTTTACCAGTCTTAAAGACCTTTGTGGAACCATGTTGTTCCTCTCTGCTGCTGTACATTAGCTGTTTAGGAATCTTTGGAAATGAAGTTTTAGTAATGTCATTTAGTATAATAATAAATGTTACTATTTGTATTGTTGAAAATAAAATGCCTTACATAATACGAGAGTTTATATTCTAGTAAAAGCTAAAAGCAAGCTCCAAATACTGAGATGTTTATGAGTAAATACCTGAAAGATTGTTTTCTCCATGATAAGCAAGGTATACTAATCCTTACTGATTCCACTCACATCCTATACTCTGCACCTTGGTCTTAAAGTATATCTGAACAACCAAGAAAGGACATAGGTAAACTTGCTGACACCAAATTCCAACTTAATTATATTGTGATGTTTTTCAATGCAATGGCTCAGAGTAGTTGATAGTGTACAAACAAGTGTTTGGTATTAGTTTTCTTTAACCTTCATTTTCATGTTACACCTGTAATTGATTTTAGGGCTAGGTTGCTTGTTAAGAGTCAGTTATTCAGAAAATGAAAGAAAACCAAGGTAAAAGTGGACATTGAGACCTATTATTTTATTTGGTTAATGTATATAGTCTTTATACATTCAGTTTGCAGAAAAGTTTCAGGAATTTAAAGAAGCTGCTCGACTAGCAAAGGAGAAATCACAGGAAAAGATGGAACTTACCAGTACACCTTCACAGGTGGGTATTTAATTTCTATTCTTATTTTTGAGCCTTATTCATTTCAGACGGTATCCTTTATGCCAGGGTTAAATTTGGGAAAATAATGGCAAAATTAAGGTAGTTTCCAAGGTGGACATAGAAATGCAGCCTTCAGTTAATCTGTACTAGTGGAGGAAGGTTTCTTTCCTATATGCCATTGTCTGCGAGAATCTAGGGGGAAAATCAGTTTAGTAATTATAACTTAGATTCTTTGATGTATGTACAACTTAAAAACAATCATATGTAAAGAGCATAGATTGGCCTATTTTGTGTTCTGTAATGGCCAGTCACAAGAGGAAACACAGGAGAGGCTCAGAGAAATAAGAGTTTATTTTAATCACCGGTCCTAGAAATAGGAAGCATAGCACACATCTGAGGGGCACTTAGAGAAACCTCAGGGTGGTCAGGAGGCAGAAAGCAGGAGCATGGGAAAAGCTGAGGCTAGAGCTATATTGAAGAATGGCAGAGCAGGGTAGACAATTTAGGATTTGGCTAGTTGAATAATTTCTATAGTCTCTAAACTCATAGGGGTAGTCCCTCATTGCCTGGTAGCTAGGCCTCGTATGATGAAGGCAGAAGAATATTGCATCCTGGGGTGCATGGGCCAGATGAGGGAGGTACAGTTCTGGATTGGTTAGTTTGCATATCAAAGGCATGTTCCCACCTCACCCCCTTGTTCTAAGAATTGGTTAGCCAGGAAGTTTTTTTTTTTTAAGATGTCAAAACATCACATATATAGAAAAAAAAATAGTCTATTATCTTGATTTTAAGTGTACTTAAATCTGACAGTTGGGACATCTTTCTTTACACTTAGCACTGAGACCCAAAGGTTATAGGTTTTACACACGTATTTGCTTTTTCCTTTAACAGTTGACTTAATACCTGTGACTTGCTCATCATAATCTTTCTTTAGTTGGAAATTAACTAGATCTCCAAGTAAAGTTCATTAAATACTTATATTTCAGTGCTTTTACGAAGGTTTTAATGTACATTGTATGATTCAGCTTTTTAATAGGCTTTTCTAGAATTAATTTTTATTTCAATTTGAGTCTTAAGGGTAGGGTTCAGCTTTGTGCTGGGTTCTCTATAGCATTTGAAGTGTACTCAAGGCTTATATGAAAAGGAAGAATCAGATGTTACATATGTTTCTCTGGAATGTCAGTATAGTAGCAGATTTCCATAACACTTTCCTGAGAAAGTGAATAGGAATTGCCTGGAAATTTACTGACTAGCCATTTTCGAACATTGTTTGCTCTTTACCTTCCTCCTCACCCCTGGCACCCAACTCTGTTTGGTAAACCCTGCTGGTATAAAGAGTTTTGGGTTTTGTTTTTTTTTTTAAAGGAAAGGAGGGCTCTGTTAAGTATGTGTAAAGTACGTACTTCCTCATAGACTAAAAGTGTACTGTGGATCGAAGCCAAAGCTCCATTACACTTCTCCACACTTGCAGTGACCTGGAATAACATGATCACTTTGAAACTTCCCTTGACTCTGTATCTTCCTAAGTGCTATGGTAGTATAGTGATAACTTTTCATAAAAACCTATGTAATATTTAGTACATGTACTGGTAGCTCTCGTTCTTCAGGTGTTTGATTCTAGCGTTGAAAGAGGATGTTGCAGCACATGCCTTAGAGAATATGCAAAGGACTCCAATAAAATTATAATAGATTACACTTGTCCATTGTACTTAGTTCCTGTTTCTCTGATCATAACTTGTTTTTGTTTAATTAGCCATGAACAAGTTGCTGGTAAGATACCTGCTACTCTTTGGTGGAAGGGATATCTTTAAGCCTTGACTTTCATCAAAGGAATATATCCAAGATGTTTATATATGGAAAATACTGTGAAATATAAGGAATAAAAAAATATCCTAAGTTCATCAGTATTTGAAAGCCAAAATATACTGACCCTAAGTTATCTTTTCAAAGCATTTAAAGTCTGATTGCTAATTTAATGTACAGAAGCCAGAGTAATAGTTAAAAAAAATGTATTTATTTTCATTTGTTTCCTCCCCTTCCCCTTTTGTGACAGTCCCTTACAGATTTCATTACTATTTCTGTTTTAGTTTGAAATGTATGACTGCTGGCCACTCTGATTCTACTCAGCTAGAGGACGGAGCTTGATTCTCCTTGATTTAACCCAATCTGCTAAATTAACCCTCTGCCTGAGGTATAGAATATTACTCAGGAATTCAGGAGGGGATCAAGAGGTTAAATGGAATAATTGATAGTAGTAGGCATTCAGTCAGTCATAGCTTTTGTTTTTATTGAGGAGGGATAACAGACTGGTTAAGAGTATGGGTTTTCAAATCAGACATACTTAGATACAAATTATTTTTTGTCACTATTTGGTCTTGAGAAAATGGCTTAACCCAATTCTCTTTATACATCTGTAACATGGGGATTACATTTCTTAGGTTATAGGCTTGTTGGAGGGAGTAACAATGATAATGGCGATGTCATATGATAATGGCACTAATGTAGGCTTTAGAGCCTGGCTTTGAATCTGGGCTCTAACCCTTACTGGGGTTTTTTGTTTTTTGGGTTTTTTGTTTGTTTGTTTCTAATTTAGGCATGTTACTATTTCTTTAAATTTATAAAATGAGAATAAGCACAATGTCTCCTGAAACTAATATAACACTATATGTTAACTACACTGGAATTAAAAAACTTAATGAAAAAAAAAAAAAAAACCCAGTATCTCCTTATAGGGTTATTGTGAGAATTAAATGAGGATTACAAAGTGCTTAGCATAGAGTATATTGTAAATGTTAACAGCTGTTGTTGGTGATGTGGTTGTAATGCTGAAGATGATGATGTAAAGCCTTGACATAGTATCTGGCACATAATAGTTACTTAGAAAGATAAAGGTGCCTTAACTGAATAAAACCTGCATCAGAGTACCCTGGAAAACTTGTTAAAACACAAATGCTGAGTCCCACTCCTGGCATTTTTGATTTAGCAGGGCTGAGTTAGGGCTTAAGAATTTGCATTTCTGGCAGAGTTCCGGGAGATGCTGATCCTGTTGATCTGGGGATCCCACTTTGAGAAGTAGTGCTGTAGACAAACTGTTCCACATCCCTAAAGGCATGTGATGAAGAGAGTCTGGCATTTAGGGCCAAGTTAGCCACTTCCCCATTCTTAAACTCTTCAGCTGAGATTGTACTCTTGATAAAATGTGTGGTCATGTCAGATAGTCTTTATGTTGTCTTGATCAAGATAACATCTCTAGGAATAAGTTGAATTATGTATTAGTTGTTACTTGGTTTCATGTCCTTTAATTAATAGACATTAATTTAGAACTTTTTCTCTTGGAGATCTAATGTTCTTGCATTTCCATGGGAATCTTTTAAACAGTCAATTTGACATAGAATCAAGAGTAATGACTGGCTATAAATCTGAAGTTTCTTATATAGTGCACAGTAAAAAAAAATACTGTATTTGAATTAACTTGTTAAGTGCTTTCCTCAGAATGCACATTGAAGAAAAGGGGGCTATATAATCAAATAAATATAATGCAATTTTTTCTTCATTGGAGTTTAGAAAAAAGTAAGTTTTAGCTTTCATTTGACTAAGACTTTTAAGTTGAATGAAGTATTTACTCGGTTAGTTGTTTGTAGTCAAACACAAGTAATGGATTTTTTCCCCCATATATTGTAGCTCTCTTAATCTATATTTAGGCTAGCTTTTTCTCAAGATGTTTTAAAATTCACTTTATAGAAAAAGTAGCATATACGTGTGTGTGTATTCAAAGAAGGAACAAAGCCTCTTTAGCTTTGTTATAAATACCATAATTTTTTAATGTTCAAATTAAAGATAAATTGTATTTATCCAAACGAGGCACTGGTTTATTTTAACTGATTGTTAGTATCTCTGTGACTAGCTGTTTGATCTTATGCAAGTGAGTTGACTTGCCTGGGTAGTAGGTCTTAAATCTACAAGGTCAGAGTTTTGAACTATATGATCTCTTTGGACATTTCAAGTGTAATAAGTCTCAAATGTTTTAGATATTCTTTAACAAGGGTGTCACCTGTTATAAGTGGATTTTTTTGAAAGGCGGTCTGCATTAGCCAAGTGTTACTGCCTTGAACTATTTTAGTTACATATCTAACCCACAAACATACCATTAGAATTAGTGAATGCCTGTAAATTAATATGATACTTTCTTAGTATCACATAACAAATGTGATTTTACTGAACCAGGTACCTCAAAACAACTTTTACAATCTCAGGAAATGTTCACTAGAATTCTCTGGATATTATTGTTTGCTGTCCAAAGTAAGGACAGTGGACTTAAGAGTCTCTAATCCTGTTACTTGTCTCAGTGGAGTATTTATCCATTTCTCTATTGGATTTACCTATGAGGTGTTGGCAGTGAGAATAGAGGGAAGGGACTAGACCTAACAGTAGTGAAATTGACTGAACTTGGAGGAAATACAGGAGTTGAAGGATTGGTGAGGGAGGCTGGTTAAAGCAAGAGCAAGATGATTTTGAAACTTCTTTTGTTGGTTTGTAGCATGAACTTCAGAAGAGGATTTCCACTTCAGATACTGAATTTATATCCTAATGAGGCATTAAGGGGATATGTCCTGTAGATAGAAATTATGAATTGGAGCTAAGTCTCAAGAGTCATCAACAAATGAGTAGTAGTTAAAGCTGTAGGAGAGAATGATATCATCCAGAAAGAAAATAGAATGGCAGGAGAGGGGAAGACAGGGTCAGAAATTGTCACTTAAATTTGAGGAAGATATAGGGAAAGACACTGAAAGTGGTAGGAAATGAAGCAGCAGAAAATGTTAGCACAGAAGTCAAGCATTTTAAGTTAGAGGCAGTGATTTGTCAGTGTCAGAGGGGGCTTCCAATAGGATGAGACTTAAGAGGACTTTAAACTGGGGCGCCTGGGTGGCTCAGTCCTTAAGGATGCCAGGATCCTGGGATCAGGCCCCGCATCAGGCTCCCTGCTCAGCGGGGAGTCTGCTTCTCCCTCCCCCACTCCCCCTGCTTGTGTTCCCTCTCTTGCTGTCTCTCTGTCAAATAAATAAATAGAATCTTAAAAAAAAAAAAAAAAAGGACTTTAAACCTAACAAACTGGAGTTCGCTGGTAATTACAGGTGGACTGTTGGTAAAGAAGAGCAATGTGAAGTAGTTTCTAGAATGAAAGGAAGTAGAGTTAGTGACTTTGGGCTATTCTTGAGGCAGAAATGTTTGGTAGTGAGAATAAGGTCACAAATACTATTTTCTTTTGTATGAGGAGAGTAAGAGTTTAACATGATAATCTCAGGGGGATGTGACGCTAAGAATTTTTTTTTTTTTGTAGAATGTATGTGTGGGAGTGATTTGCATATGCTTTTAAATGTAAGGAATGAGTAAAGGAGAAAGAGAAGAATAGGAAGGGAATCATTGATGGAGCATTGTGCTGAAGAAGGTAATATTGTGAGGGAAGAGGATGGAAACAAATGAGCCACTTCTTTATCTGAGACAGGAGGGAAGGATAAAAATATATTCAGGTACAGATAGGGGGAAGACTGAGTAAGTCCATGCCAGTTTCTCTTTTCTCTGGAAGGAAGAGTTATGTCATTCACTGAGAGGAAAGACAGCTGAAGAAAGAGAGAGCTTGAACACAGGTTTGGAACAGCTGTTAGGTAAAGTAAAAAAAAGAAGAGCCAAGTGAGAGTAGTAAGTAAAATTAAAGATTACTTGGCTCTTAGATGTCCATCGACAGATGAATGGATAAAGAAGGTGTGGTATATATATACAATGGAATATTATGCAGCCATCAAAAGGAATGAGATCTTGCCATTTGCAACGACGTGGATGGAACTGGAGGGTGTTATGCTGAGCGAAATAAGTCAATCAGAGAAAGACATGTATCATATGACCTCACTGATATGAGGAATTCTTAATCTCAGGAAACAAACTGAGGGTTGCTGGAGTGGCGGGGGGGTGGGAGGGATGGGTGGCTGGGTGATAGACATTGGAGACG